>NW_007578739.1:204159-250969 GCF_000690725.1 Stegastes partitus
TCTCCATGGTAACTGATGCTGTGGAGCTAACCTGGTCGGGAGCAGGTTATGTTCAGAGTTTATTTGATATTAATTGGCTGTAAAGAGCGTCTCCCTTTAGCCAAATCGTTGACTGACTATTATTTATGAGCGATACAGATTCTCAGCTGAGGGAATGTGTTTTATCTGCAAACATGCTGAGCTGTGCGTTACCAATGTCACTGAATGAAGACATGTAGTTACAGCATCACAAACTGCATGTATCGCGTTGCCATAAATATGTTTTTTTGTTTGGCTCTAATTTGCTGTCAAGTCCGTTTACTCTGCCGGTCCTGCAGCTGATAGAAAACAGATTAGAACATGGAGTATTCTGCTGGTTTTTATTACAGAGAATATTCAATCAGCAATATTAATTTTGCTCTGATTGGGCCAAACAATAAAGTGATTTCCTGCATTATGGGACAGTGTCAGACCTGAATGCACTTCAATACAAGATCATGTTTACATATATTAAGTTTAGCAGCTTTAACGTGCAGCTCTCAGTTATCAATGATCAGCTGCATCAGTAAAATATTAGATATTAACATGTTTAACAGTTTTCTACCAGCATTTCTGTCTTGTACCTTTTGCAGTAGCGGCACTGTTTACCATCATAATTTGCTATATTCCTCATTGTTCTCCTTTAAAACAACACGTTGACTGAAGCAGCTGCACACGATCGTTTACTTTTGTACAGAAGAAGAGTCAAGTGTTGTGTTAAATGTCCCTTTTTTGGTGAACGTGCACCGAGTCTGAAGCAGAAAGTCTGAGTTGTCAAGTTGAAAACCAACCTTCATGATAGCTGTGATCTCTGACTGGGGCTTTAGTTTTTGTCAAGCCAGCTTACACAAAGAAAGCCCGGCTTTGTCAAACTTGCTTTGCAGTGCAGCCCTCTGGTGCAGAAACACGGAGCTCTTCAGAACCAAATATTAGCTCTGACTTTAAAGCAGACAGGCAGTGATTCAGTTGTCTGTAGCTGGAAAACAGTTTGTCAGAACACCGTTTCTTGGCAGCATCACTGACATGATAAAAAAAAAAAATTAAATATTTGCATTTCATTGACTCCATCTGTGTGTTTGTTTTTGCGCTGAGTTCAAATCAGATTAAAAGTGTCCAGAAGTTATTGTTTCATGAAGCCCTGCTGGCAGAGAAAATCTGTGTGCGTACCGTCAAAACAAATGCTGGATTTTATTGTCAGAGGGTGACAGTCAGTGTGTCCGCTACACAAATAGCACAAAGTGTGTGTTGGTGGTGATATTAAAACAGAAGCTGCTGTTTGTGTTTCTGTTTCTACAGAAAATATTTCATTTGTCGACTCCAAACTTTTTTTTTTAACCAGAAAAAACGATTTTCTGCTTCAGTTTGTGTCATTTGACGTGTTTGTTTCTGCACATTTTGTCTCCTTTTTGCAGTCATTTTGTGTCTATTTCAAGACATTTTGTGTGCATTCATGTTGGTTTACAGGTAAATATTTTGTCATTATTTTCTTTTGTTTCGTGTCTATTCATGGTCATTTTGCTACTCTGGTGTTTTTGTGTGTCTTTGTACATATGTTTTGTCACTTTGGTGCTGTTTCTGTCTCTTTTTATTCAGTTTTCATGTCATTTTTTTATATATTTGTGGTCATTTTGTCTCTTTTGTGTGTTTTCGTAGTTGTGTTTCATGTCTTTGTGGTTGTTTTTTTATCTAATGTGTGTCTTTGTAGCTATTTTCTGTTCTTTGTGTTGTTTAATTTAGTGCTTATTTTGTGTCATTTGTATTAGTTTCTCAACTGTTTGTGATTGTGTCTGTTTGTGGCCATTTTGCATGCCTTTGTCGTCATTTTGTGTATCTTTGTAGTTGTTGTATGTGTCTTTGTGGTTGTTTTGCATCTCTTTGTGCTATTGTTTTTGCTTCTTTGTGCTTGTTTTATGTGCCTTTGTTAGTCATTTTGCGTCTCCTTGTGGTTGTTTTGTGTCTCTGTGGTTGTTTTGCATCACTTTGTGGTTGTTTTGTGTATCTTTGTGGTTGTTTTGCATCACTTTGTGGTTGTTTTGTGTATCTTAGTGGTTGTTTTGTGTGTCACTGAGCTTGTCTTTTGTTTCTTTGTGCTTGTTTTTTTTTTTAACCTCTTTATGGTTGTTTTATGTGTCTCTGTTGCCATTTTGTGTCTCTTTGTGCTTCTATTGTGTCTCTTTCTCATTATTTTCTCTTTTGTAGTTATTGTGTGTCTCTTACTGGTAATTTTGTGTGTCTTTGTGGTCATTTTCTGTCTCTTTGTACTTGGTTTGTGATTAACTATTAATGCTACCAGTGTCGTCACACAGGGACCTTGCCTCTTGGGGTTCCTGGGTACCGGTTTGATTCTTTGGGCTCCTGTGATCCTCCCTCAGAGTCAGTCTGAATGTTTAATCTCTGCTGCTGATTAACCCGCTGACGGTGATCTGATGGACTTTAATTATCCTCTGCAGCCTGTGGATGCGTATCTTGTGTGTCCGTGAGTGTAGCTGTGAGTCCGTGTTGCGTAGGAAGTGATGCAGATGTGGTCGGAATGATCCCAACACTCCGGGGTCATCCAGTGACAGAACCCGGTCCACTTTAAAGAGTTCTGGTTCCCTGTGAGCCTCATTATTTCTGCTACTTCTTGGTTCCTCTGAGACGTTGCATCAGCTTCTTATTCTGCAGCTCGTAATTATCACATTCCTCTTTTATTGGGACCGATTTAATCACAGCCTCCTTATAAAACACAATGAATCAGAACAATGAGCGGAGCGTGTTTTTATGATCAACCTGTTGATAGCAACAAAATCAATCAGCGTCGGTAAGCTGTTCAATACAGAGCTGTAAGAGCTTAATATGGATTTAATGAAAAGAAGGAGCCTTTAAAACATTCAGTTTCAGAGCTGCACTGTAAAAAATAAAAAAATGTAACAGTTTGTATCGGTAAATTTTTAGCTTACCCTGTTGTCTTAGCTTAGCTTAGCATGTCTTATGTTGCATCATCTTTGCTTGATGTGTGTTGTCGTAGCTTTACTTAGCGTGTCTCGTCTTACCTTATCTCGTAGTGTCTTAGCTTACCTTTCTAATTCTCATCTTATGTATTCTTCACTTGTCTTAACATGTCTTATATTGTTTCATCTTAGCTTGTCTTGTTTGTCTAGGTTAGCTTAGCATGTCTTATCTTGTCTCATTGTTGCTTGTCTTGTCTAACCTTCGCGTGTCTTGTCTTATTTTTATCTCAGCTTGTCATAGTTTGTCCTTTCTTAGCTTAACAAGTCTTTTTATGGGTTGTCTTGTATTAGCTTAACTTTTCCTAGCTTGTTTAGTCTTGTCAGGTCTTAGCTTAGCTTAACGTAGTGGGGTTTATCTTGTCTCGTCTTAGTTTTTCTATTGTTGTCTCAGCTTAGCTGAGCATCTGTTATCTTTTCTCATCTTAGCTCATCTTGTGTTGTCTTCTCTTAGCTTTGCATGTCTTATCTTGTTTTGCCTTTACTTGTCTTGTTTTAGCTTAGCCTTGTTTGTTATAGATTAGCTTAGCATGTCTTATCTTTTGTTGCCTTTGCTTGTCTTGTCTTAGGTAAGCATGTCTTGTCTTGTTTTAGTTCAACTTACCTTTGCATAGCTTGTTTTGTCTTTGCATAGCTTGTCTTGTCTTGTCTCGTGTCAGGTTGTTTTAGCTTAGCATGCCTTGTCTTGTTTTCGCATGTATTGTATTGTCTCATCTTTGCTTCATTTGTCTTAGCTTAATTTAGCTTTGTTTAGCTTAGTTTATCTTGTCTAATCTTAGCTTGTCTTGTATTAGCTTAGCATGGCGTGTATTGCATTGTCTCATCTTTGCTTCACTTGTCTTGTCTTAGCGTAGCTTAGCTTAACTTGTCTTATTATAGTTTAGCTTAGCATGTATTGTATAGTATCATCTTAGCTTGTCTTGGCTTATCTGTTTAGTTTACCTTAGCATTTATTGTATTGTCTCATCTGTCTTGTCTTAGCTTAGCTTAGCATGCCTTAACACGTATTTCCTTATCTTGTATCACTGTCATTTCTTTGTCTGTATTGATCATTTTAACCCTGAAAAGAATAAACTGATCACAGACACTGAAACTAACCACCAGCTTCTTCTTGCGGACGTTTAGCATCAGACAGTCTAACTGAGGTCAGCCACGTCTTGCCACCGCTCATTTCTCACTGATGTTAATATTTTGAGCTCCGAGACGGATTCGGTTTTCGTGCTGCTGCTCCTGATTGATCGGATTCATTGATCTCCACATGCGGATTGATGTGTCTAATGGCGTGTTCAGTTAAAAAGCATCGCTCAGCAGCAGCAGCGTTATTAGATTTACTTCTCCTCATTATAAATCTGCCTCCTTCATGTCTCAGCGACACTAATTTCTGATTTCTCACCTCCACGTGATTCAGTTAGTAACAGCTCCGAGCTGCTGCCTCACTTTGTCTTTTTTTAATATTTTCCTCGTGTTCTCGCCCTGCGCTGCCTTTAATCCTGTTTTCATGAAGTCACAGCTAATGTGATACTAATGTGGGTTTTAGATTTTGCCCTTGTGTGCATGAAATGTGCGAATCTTTTGCTGCAGTACAAAGACTCAGCTGCTGGTGTTTTAATAGAAAATCGCAAGTGGAGGGAAAGTGGTGTGCAGGTGATAGATGTTTTGATGCATCAATATCCAGGTTTTTAATGCTTTGGTGTGTTAACATCCAGGTTTTTGACATTTTTTTGTGCATAAATATCCAGGTTTTTGATGTTTTGGTGCATTTATATTTAAGTTTTTGACATTTTGGGTCATTATTATCCTTGTTTTTGGAAGTTTGGTGCATCAATATCCAGATTTTTGATGATTTCTTAAGTTAATGTACATGTTTTTGATAATTAAGTGTATTAATATCTAGGTTTCTAGCATTTTGATGCACTAATATCCAGTTTTTTCATGTTGTGTGGTGTTAATATTAAAGTTCTTGACATTTTGTTTTGTTATATCCAGGTTGTTGTCGCTTTGGTGTGTTAATATTCAAGTTTTGGATACTTTGGTATGCCAATATTCAGGCGTTTTTTTCAACTTTGCTTTAAAAAAAATGGTGGTTTTCAACATTTGACATTTTTTGTGCATTGATATTCTAGTTGTTGATGCTTTGGTGTGGTAATATTAAAGTTTTTTGACATTTTGGGTCATTAGTATCCAGATATTTGACGCTTGGTGTGTCAGTAACCAGGTTGCTGATGTTTTGGTGCATAAATATTCAGGTTTTTTGATGTTTTAAAGAGTTATTATGCATGTTTTTGACAACCTAGTGCATCAACATCCAGATTTTTGACAATTTAAGGAGTTAATTTTTACGTTTTTGACATTTTGGAGGAATAGCATCCAAGTTTTTGAGGCATTGGTGCCTTAATATTCAGTTTTTGGACATTTGGTGCATCAGTATTCAGGTTTTTGGTGATTTGATATGTTGACATTCAGGCTTTTAAAGTTTTTGGTGCATTAATGTTAATAAACTTTTGACAATTTTGTGTGTAACTATTAATGTTTTTGATATTTTGGTGCTTCAATGTTCAGCTTTTTGGTGTTTTGATGCATTAATATCCTTTTTTTTTTTTGATGTTTTGATAAATCATTACCATGTTTTTTACACTGTGGTACATCAGTGTCCAGGTTTTGATGTTCTGCTTTGTTAATACACAGCTAATGTGACGCTAATGTGAGTTTTATAGCTCAACCCTCATGTGCATGAAATGTGTGGATCCTTCCTGCTGCACAAAGGCTCAAGGCTGCTGGAGTTCTAATATATAAAGCACATTGTCTTGTTCAGCTGAGAGAAGCCTCCTTTATTGCTGCGATCATCATCGTTCCACACATCGGCGGTACCAGCGTGTCTGCAGAGGAGCCTCATCTTCCTCCAGTAAAGTCACATCAGAGCTGAAAATGAGCCTCTCAGGGGGAAACTGAGCAAACACCAGCCTGTGAATCCTTTACATGTCATAACTGTTCTTATTAGCAGCAGTAATGGATTCTGCAGAGCTGCAGGCTGCACTGTGGAGGCGCTCAGCAGTAGTTAGACTCTCAAACAGCTCCTGGTTCGTCTTTATCTGAAACCAAACCTTCAGTTTGAAAGATTTTGTGAAAGTTGAAAAATTGCAGTGTTGTCTTCCAAGTATCACCTCTTTAATCTGAACAAGGTGCATAAATCATCTGGCACTGATGGTTTATTTTGACATTTTGGTGCATCAGCATCCAGATTTTGTATATTTTTGGTGCATTATTATCCAGGTTTTGATGTTTTGGTGCTTTATTATTGAAGTTTCTGACATTTTGGTGCATCAACTTCTAGATTTTGTTAGTTTTGGTGCATCACAATGCAGGTTTCTGGTGATTTTGTCTATCAACAGGTAGGTTATTGGTGTTTTGGTGCATCATCATTTAGATTATTGACACTGTTTTGAATCAATATGAAGAATTTTGTGTGTCGACATCCATGTTTTTGAAGTTTGGGTGCATTAGCATCAAGGTATTGTACATTTTGGGGGTTTAATAACCAGAGTTTTGATGTTTTGGTGAATCAATGTTCAAGTTATTGATGTTTTTGTGCATCAGTATCAAGAGTTTTTGACATTTTGGTGCATCAGCATTCAGGTTTTTTATGTTTTGGTGTTTTAATATCCAGATTTTTTACATTTTTGTACATTGATATTGAGATTTTTGATGTTTTGTGTCAACATTCAGGGTTTTGATGCTTCGGTGCATCAACATGCAGGCTCCATGATCCAGTCATCATAGTTTAAAGGACTGATAAAACACAATTCAGTATATAAAACAGTGTAGTGTTGGAAAAGGTAAAAACATTAGGAAAAGATTTGGTTTTTTTAAATTGTTCAAAGAAAAATCAGAGAAATGCTCCCCAATCAGAGCGTGTTATAATTAGACAGTTAAAATGGATGCAGCGATGAGCTTCATTTGTTCAGGTTCAATAACATCACAACAATTGAATCATTGTTCTGAGGCTTTCATTCAGCCTTTATTAGAGAATTCTGTTTGTTTGATTTCTCAAGGTTGCTCAGTTTGTCCTCACAGCTGTGAGCTGCTACTGTCTGGATCTGGATGTTTTTTAGGTGGAAGTTTAAAAATGAAAAATAGCCTGGAGCTGAAAGGTTTCAGAGGAGGTGTCAGAAACAGGCAGGGCTACAGTGCAGCCTGGAAGACCTGTTTTAGTGCTTTAATATCCGGGTTTTTGATGATTTAGTGCATTAAAATCCAGGTTTTTGATATTTTGGTCCATTTAAGGTCAAGTTTTTGGTGTTTTGGTGCATCAATATCCAGGTTTTAGACATTTTATTGAGTCAGTATTTAGCTTGTTGGTGTTTTCTTGCGTCAGTATCCAGGTTTTGATGTTTTGGTGCATTATTATCCAGGTTTTAGACATTCTGGTATGTTAATATCCAGGTTACTGATACACTAACACACAGGTTATTTTTACTTTGGTGTGTTAAAATCCAGGATTTTAACATTCTGATGTGTTAATATCCAGGTTGTGGATGTTTAAGTCCATTATTATTTGGGTTTTTCATATTTTTGTGCACAACTTTACAGGTTTTTGCGTAATAATATCAAGATTTGTCACATTTTGGTGCACCACTATCTACATTTTGACATTTTGGTGCATTAATATCCAGATTTTTCCCTTCTTGGAGCATTAATAACCATATTCTTGACATTTGTGTGTGTTTTTAATACTTTGTTCTGTTAATATATAGATTATTTATAGTCTGGCGCATTAAACATTGATTTATGTCATGTCAGTGCATTGATATCCAAGTTTTAGTTATTTTGATGCACCAATTTTGTGATTTTTTAAAGCATTTTCATCTGTTAATATCCAGATTTTTCACGTTTTGGTGCATAAGTATTTAGATTTTGACATTTTGGTGGGTTTATTTTCAAGCTTTTAAGATTTTGGTGCGTCTACATCCAGGTTTTTGATTTTTTGGCACTGTCATACACAAGTTATTTACACTTCAGCGAGTTAAAATCCAGGTTTTCCCCACTGAATGTGTTGATATCCAGGTTTTAAATACTTTGCTACATCAATATGCAGGTTTTTTTCCTCACAGGTTTGCACATCTTTACGTTCTTGTTACCTGTTCTGTCCTCCAGAGGGATGAGCTGTATCTGCCTCCATCTGTCAGGCTTTCAGTCATATTGCATCAGGTGGAGTTTGATGACCTGCAGGTTGATCTGATGAACAATCGACCTTCTTCACACACTCTTCATGTTGCCTTTAATAAAAGCCACAGATCAGATATGTTGGCAGCAGCAGGGTGCTCGATGTGAACGATTTGCCACGTTCAGCTTTATAACTGTCCGAACAGACTCCTTATCATGTGCAGACGGACTCCTTAGTGGTTTGTTTTCATTGCAGAGCTTCACTGATTTTGTTTTTGAAGCTTCCTGCTCTGACCTTTGAACAGCTTCTGCCTGCTGCCAACAAACCTGGAGGACAAACCAGTAACAGATATATGAAGACCCAGTTACAACAAAAATGGAAGTTCAGAGGTTGGAGTTAATTTCAGGTGTATTATTATCCAGGTTTATAATGTTTTTGTGCATTAATATCCAGGTTTTGAGTGTTTTAGTGCATATATATCCACACTTTGACGTTTTCACTTCACATTAAAAATAACTCACACCGGTCCTCTCAGACAACCACTCTTCCAGAACATCATCTCAGTCTCGTAACAAATCATCTCTTCCTCGTTTGACAATCCTCAGGACCAGTTGCTAGGCAACCGGGGTGTTTCTAAAAGCAGAGGTATCTCCTCTCTGAGCTGCTGAATGGTGAAGCTTCTTATGTAACGTCTCTATTAATATTCCTGATCCCTGTTTTTATATTGGAGCCAAATCCTGCAGCTGGAGGGGATCCTGAACGCCTCCTTCCTGTTTAACCGCCTCTGAACGCATCACGTGAACCCGTCAATAACTGGCTCACGATCTGTTTGATCAGCAGGACTGAACATCGGGTTGAAGATGATCCTCCGACCAGCTCCGACACTTTGTCCTCAAACCAATGAAACATGTAGTTTGTAGAAGAGTTTCAGTGCTTTCAGCTGAAGTTCAGCGTTTCTTCATTAATCAAACACTGTTTGTTTACCTGCAGCACAAACTGATGTATGAAAGAAAACTTTATCTGAGAACTCCGAACTGTTGGAGGTGAAACTGCCTGAAGAACTGGTTCTGCTCTCCTCCAGTTCAGAGTGTCGCTGCCACCAGCTGGTGGATCCACAAAACACACACACACACCACCAAAAGTATGTTTCAGTTTAAGTGGGTTTACCAACATCAATATAGAAATATAGAATGATTTGTATACATAGGAGGAGATCATTTACAAAAACAGCTAAATTTTTTTTTGTAGATTTTCAGAAAACTTGTTTTTTTGTTGTTTGCTTGAGAAAATATCAACCAAACTGAAGCTGAGTGGATCTGACTCAGTAGAAATGACAAAAATAGAGATAACTTAAGTGTGATTGATATTGTCTCAGGTAGACGATGGAAAAGTGGGTTTTCTGAGGGTTTGTGAAGATCTGTTTTTGCAAATGAACTCTTCATACATTTTAAACACTAATCATATAAAACAAACAAACTAAAGTAGAACACAAAGCAGTAAACATAAAAGATAAATGATGTGTTAAACCGAAGCTTCCTCAGAGGGATCACAGGCTCAAACTGTTTGTATGATTTTAAATTATTCAGCCCAAATTTTAAGAAAATATAAAAACTGTTAATCACAGGTTCCCTCTGTAACCTCTTCTGACAATACAGTGTCACTATTATCCCAACTGATTCATTAATTAGCTAATGAATTAGTTGATTGGCAGAAATGAATCCTCAACAAGTTTGACAACAGATTAATCGTTCTGTCTTGTTTACCTTAAAAATCAGCGACACCACTCTCTGAAATGTGACTATTTCTTTTACAGCTGCTCACAAAATCAGAGCTTCAGGGAGTCGGGATGGTATTTAAGCTGATCGATTATCAAAGGTTATTAAAAGTTTTAATTTGTCAGTGCAACTTTTATGTGGATATCTCCTTTAGCTATGAAGTTATAAGGCCCAGAAGTGTACATACTTCCATCATCTGGGCTTTACCAAATAGTTTGAATGCATCTTAATGTATGTAAACTTCTGACTTTGAAGAAAGTAGTGAAAAATTCTCTCTCGTTATTCTGGCGTTTGGCAAATAGAAATAATGTTGGTAATCCTAACTGACCTAAAACAGGAAAAGTTTAGTCACATTTAATGTCAGATAGTGAGAAAAAAAAAAAGGCTATGTGTCTTTTTATAGGGTGGATGTAAACTTCTGGTTTCGACTGTATATTAAAGTTACTGTAGATTAAGGATCAGCTGGTCAACTATTCTTTTTTTATCAACAAAAATGCTGAATATTTTTTCATTTCAATCTCCTCCAGTGCCACAAATATGCTTTTTAATGCTGTAAATCAGGAGATCAGGAGTTACTAAGGCTGGATTACTAACACCCAGTGTAATTTGATTTATTTATTGAAATCAGAATTTAGATTTTTCTTTTCCTATTTATAACGTTCTAAACACAGAAGAGCTTTGTTAAGATCGTATCAGTACAGCTGACCTTTAATAACCGATCGACTGCTGTAGCATAAATACCATCATGATTCCCTGAAGCTGTGATTTTGTGTGAGCAGCTCTCAAAAATACAAAAAAAAAATGCAACAAATATTCACATTCAAGATGCAGCTGATTTTTGAGGGGACAAAGATTAAATGAGGATTAATTTCTACGAATCTGTTCATTCATTTATCAGTCAGCAGGATAATTCTGAAACCGTAGCATCAATGGGGGTTAAAGAGGAAACCTGTGATGCACATTTTTCAGAATTTGTTGGATTTTACAAGATCTGAATCCTAAAAGAGCAGAAGGAAAAAAACAAGACTGGAATTATTTAAAAACATTTTATTAGTAAGAATCCACATAAAACCAGAGAGGCTGCCTCCAGCCCAGTCTCAGGTGCACCGTCCTGGTCGGACAGGTGCTCTCCACACAGGTGAGGCATCAGGCCTGCAGGTCACCGTGGCGACGCTGCAGCAGCTGGATGTTTGGGCCTCGTCGGGTTCAAACTCGCCGTCGGAGCTGAAAGTCGCTCCTCGATCTGTCGCCAAAGGAGGCCGAGGTCAGTGTCCGGATGATCCGTCCGAGATGCCCTGACATCAAAAACACAACACAGCTGATCAGGAAACATGCTGAAAACTTTACAGGACAAACTGAATCAGCTGCGTCGAGCAGGAATTTATATTTACAGGCTAATTGCAGCATTTTTTGCCTCTTTCTGTTTGTTTTTAGTGTATTTGTGGTTGTTTTTTGTCCCTTTGTGGCTGCTTTGTGTCTATTTGTGGTCATTTTGTGTCATTGTGGTTGTTTTGTGGTGGCTGATTCCAGTATTTTTAGACTTAATCTAAATTATTCTTTGGTCAAAAGTTGTTTTTATTCCACAATTTTGTTTTTTTATCCCTTTCTTTTTGCATAAATTTGACTTTTTATCTCTTTTTTTTTAGCACATATTGTATTCTGTGTGTCTGATTTTTTTTTAATGCATGATTGACAAGTTTTTCATAAATGTCATTCTTTAAGTTTTTCACCACTTTTTCTTCAATTTTCAAAAGCACTAGACGCCACATTCCAAACCGCAGTAAGAAATTCACCGATTTAAAGTGAATGCTGAGTTTTGTTTAACAAAGCACAAAAAATATGACCACCCATAAATATAATAAGACATTCTTAAATTCGGCTACGTATATTATCCAAAAAAATAATATTTAAGTAGAAAATCTGCTTTTGAGTCACAGTCGCTCAGTGGAGTTCTGTGGCGGCCGCGGAGCTTAAATTATAAGATTCCTAAAGGGAGCGCTGAACGTAATGGGCAGGTGTCAAATGTCAGCATAGACCCGCCCACTGGCCGAACGGTCAAAACTTCTGTTTACCAGATTCCGTTCACATTTTTGCCAATTTAACGTTTCATCTAGTTTTATTTAGCGATTGAGTTTATTAATCAACTATCAAACTTTACCTACTAGCATCACAACAGTGTGTGTTTAATTCGGCTCATATTTAAATCGAGATAAGGCTCAACTTTAGCAGAATATTGGGCGGTACCTCAGGGTTCACTCCTTGGCTTTCTTCTCGGTGTTGTGAAGTTTTTCCACAATCTTCCGCTCGTGTCCTCCGGGGTTGGGTCTGTTGGTGTTCTCACTGGCCTCCTTCTTGGTTCTGCCTTTCCGGGCCGAGCCCTCTGTGACACCAGAACCACAGAATAATAAAAAAGCGAGCAGAACAAGAGACTGTGGACTCCGTTAGTTTACAGTTGCAGGTATTTTCCAGGTGTGAGCGGAGGGACTGACCTGTGTATTTGTCTGTCAGGTTGTAATATTCATACTCGTCGTAATATTCGTCCTCGAAGCTGGTGGGCTTCAGGTTCTTCACGTCGACGTGGCTCATGTTGGTTTCTCCTCAGAACTCAGGTGTCCAGGTGAGTCTCTGGTGTTTCTCTCAGGAGTGTTTTTGTTCCTGCAGCTTTTGTTTTGGTGTGTTGTTGTTCCGTCTCCTCTCGGGGTTTTTATCCAGTCAGCAGCTCCTCCTCTCCTCTCCGGCTCCTCCTGCACGTTTCTGGTTTCTTGCTGCACTAATGTTGCATCAGACACGTTTCTGCAGCTTCTCAACCTTTTGTTGGGACCAAAATCAGAAAATATCAGAAATACAGAAGCAAAGAGGAAAAGTTATGACAGGAAACATTTGGTCAGATGTCATAAAAGTCCAAATGCTCACATTGAAATCAGCATTTTGATATGATGAGGACAAAAATATCACCTTTAATGACAAAAAACAACAACATGATGTCTCATGTTTAGGTTGTTTTTTTATTTCAGGGTTTATTTGATTTTCTTTTTTTTTTTTTTTTTTTTTTTTTTTTTTTTTTTTTTGCTAAAATCTGACAACTTAGAGTTTTTTCCCCTCATGATGATCATATTTTGTTATATTTTCGACTATTTTTGTGATATTTTTAGCTTAAAATTTGCCCTTTTTTAAAATAAATACATAAATAAATTTGACCTTATATTTCATAATTTATTTCATAATTTTTTATTTCCTGCTGCTGTTTTTCATTCTGTGATTGTTGTTATAATTTTGATTAAAAAACAAAACTGTTATCTCCATTTTTTTACCCTCTTTTTGATTTTATAAATATCTTCCTTTTTAACTCACCTCATGATTTTAACCTGTTAAAACATAACTGGGACATTTCTCTTATAATTTTGACTTTATTTAGAATATGGTGTCATAACTTTAAACATTTATGTCACTTTTTTTAAACTAAATTTTGCTTTTTAACTCGTAACTTTGACTTTTTATATTTCTGATTTCATAGGTACCAGATTTTTTAACTCATCTCAGAATTTTGACATTTTCTAAATATTTTTTTTCAATTGTTTTTTCTTGTTTCAGTTCAGACTTTAATGTGTTTTGTTTAATTTATACATTGAAAAATAATTTTGAAACCTCATCTCAGACTTTTGATCCATTAAACTGCAATTTTGACATTTTTCTCATATTTTTAACTTAATAATTTAGATTTTGATGTCATACGATGGAATGTTTGTCACATTTTTAACCTAAACTTTGCTTCTTAACTCATAATTTAGACTTTTTATGTCACATTCTTTTACTGAATATGTAAATAATTCACTTTTTAAAATCTCATCTCATAATTTTGACCAGTTAAACCGTTAATTCTTCATAATTCTGACTCGATAACATTCAGTTCAGTGTGTTTCAGCTCAGACTGACTTTGTCCTACATTCGTGTTCACGTGTTTTGTGAAGTTTGACCTTCGTCTGAGCGGCAGGTTGCACTGACTCTGTTTTCACGGTTTTTATCAGCAGCTGCAGCTTCGCACGGCCTCGACCTGATTCTGTTCTGTCACCTGAAAGCCTGCAGCCAAAACCAAACACAACACTGACAGCTTTTCTGATTCAGCGATATTCAGTCTGTGCTGTTTTATAATAATCCTTCATATAGATGTAAGTGTGCTGAAATGCACTGAATGTGAACTGTATTCCTGCACATTAGAGAGTTTTTGTCTTCGGATTTTGTCCTGTTGACATTTACAAAAATATATTTTCACATTTTGTTTCATAATTTTATCATTTTAACTCGAAATATTGACTTTTTATCCCATAATTTTGACCTAATACATTAAAGTGCCAACTTTCATCTTAGAGTTTGATTCCTTTTTCTGTCTTTTTTTTAAACTTTGATTTGTTTTGCTTTTAACTTCAACATTTTTTGTTTCTTCCTATTTTTGACATTGTACCTGTTACAGTATGGACGTTAGCTCATAATTCTGACTTATTCCTCATAATATTTGGACATTTTATCCCATTATATTGACTTTTATATCATGATACTGACTCAATAAGTCAAAATGTGATTTTTAGTAAATAGTTTCATTATCTCGAGGCAATTTTTTTTTCTCATTCTTTTGATTTGTTGTTTTGAACGTGTTTTCTCATAACATCTTGTGTTTATTTGATCATTTTGACCTTTTTCCTACAATTTAGATGTTTTTTCTAACTCTTAATAAGTCAAAATGTCCCCTTTGGTGTAATCATTTTGTGTTCATTTTCACTTTTTACAAGTAATTTATTTACTTTTTTTCATTTCACCTTTATTTACCAGGTTGGTCCGTTGAGATACGATGACCTCTGCAGCAGCCTGACTTTAGACTTGATCAATTAGAGAATGAGGACGTAATGGGATTTTTATCAGTAAATTTAACAAACCAATAATGTGCTAGAAATACTTGCTGATGCAAAATATACAAAATGTTTTCCTGCATGTTTGACTCTGACTTACTGGTTTCACTGTTTTGTGCAGTCAAGTAGAAATATTTTCCTTTTTATCGCATAGTTTGGAATTTTTTTATACAAAACTGGAACTTCTTGACTTTTTAATCTTATAATTTAGACACAATAATCCCAAAAAAACAGCATAATGCACTTTTATTTTGTGCATTTTTATTAGATTTTTGTTCCAAAGTCAGCACAATAAAGACAGAAATGCACTCGCTCTCAGTAAACTAAAGTGTGTTTTTTTAACTTTACCTGGTGTTCAGGTTTGTAGGTGTGCAGGTATGTAGGTGTTTGTATCTAATCTCAGTTATCTAATCTGTGGAACGTCTCATTTTGTTTCCTTGAGAAACAATCTTTGGACTGAACTTATCAGACAGTAAAACCTCACACAGATTATCTGAACAGTGTCACTGACACATTTTACACAGTGGAAGAATTCACCTCCTAAAAGTCCTCATGATCTCATTTGCTGGGCACTGACAGGCTTTTTACAACATCAGAGGTGTGTAGTATTTTCAAATTTTATATGAATGAAACAATTACAAAAAGACACAACGGCTAAAAATAGACACACAACAAGCACAAGAAGACACAAAACAATCAAAAACATCCACAAAAAAACACAGAACCACTAAAATCAGATGCCAAACAACCATAAAACACACAAAATAGTCAAAAACAGACTCAAATCAACCACAAAGACACAATAAACAACTACAAAGAGACACAAAACACTATAAAAAAATACAGAACAATTGCAAATAGACAAAAAAAAAACATAAAAAAGATGCAAAACAACTATAAATAGATAAAAAAAAATTGCAAACGATCCAAGATAACCTCAAAATATCCTAAAACATTTTATAACAGGCCCAAAACAACCACAAAAATACACAAAAGAGACAAATATAAATACAAAACAATCACAAAAAGAGACAAAACATCTATAAATAGAATCAAACAACGACAAACAGACACAAAACAACTGCAAAAGATGTAAAAATAGTACAAAATGTCACAAAACAGATAAAAACAGGCACAAAATAACCACAAAATGGCCAAAACAGCTAAACATAAAAACAAAACAATCACAAAAAACACAAAACAACAACAAACAGACACAAAACAGAAACAAAAACACAAAGTAATTCTATTTATTTGGGCTGTAAAATTCCAGCTGAATCATCGTCTCACAGGTTCATCGTGTTTATTTAGGGAATAAAACCCTCCCCTTGTCACACACAGAACCGCTGATGTAGATCCACTCAGTATTTACAACATTTATTTGATGTAAACATGAAAGAAGAATCAGTGAACTGCAGCGTTTCCTATTTGTTTTTGTCTGATGCAGCGGGTTTTTTTTACCCCACAAACTGATGAGAAAAGGAACAACTGTGTGCTTCCACATCCTCCAGAACGCACTGAAGCGTCGGATGCAGCAGCTGTTCTGGATGTTTCTGTAAACGGCAGCAGCTCCTCCTCCTGCAGAGGAACCTTCTACGTGCCAGACACACAAACACTGCTCTGACCTGAACACTGTGTCATGACCGCACGCTGCTGCTTTAAGGAAACTGGTCCGTTGTTGCGGCTTCACCTCCTTCTTCTGCTGCTCTACAGTCAATATTGGCAGATATGTGAGCAGATACAGTGTGTCCTTGGCGTGCGCACAAACACACGTCTCAGCCATGTAACACACACACACACACACTGAGTACACAAACCAGGTCACACACATCAAACATCCGTCTGAATGACCTGTTTTTATTACCACTCATTTGTCTCAGCGGGTTGTAAATAGGCAATAAAGGACACAAAAAAGATATAAAAAAAAACAAAACCCACGTAGTAACAGACACAAAATGAGTTTACAGATGAAAAACAACCACAAAGAGGTACCGACCAACATCAAACGAAACTGCAACAAGCAAAAAGAGACACAAAATGACCACAAAAAGGCACAAATCACCACAAAATTACCACTGAAGGACACAAACTTTCACTAAGAGACACAAAACGACTGCAAAAAAGACACACATCACCACAAAATAACCACAAAGAGACAAAAATCAACTACAAAAGACACAAAGCGACACACCCAGAGGAGCTACAAACCAGGTCACAGACATCTGGAATCTGCTGAGACACTTTCATGTATCTGACCTGGTTTTAAACAGAAAGTAAATCATTTAGTTCGCTGATTCATTTAAACTTTAATTACTTATTATACAATCAGGAGATTAATTCAATTAGATTTTTAATAATCCTGCATTTTAAGACATTTTCACTCACTATCTTCATATCACTCTATGAAGTGTCAGTAATTGCCTGCACAATTGACATTTTTTCATGATTTTAAAATCACAAGTATTTAACTCGTAAATTAAACATCAAAATAGCACTTAAAACCTGTGGCTAACCAAGCTGGTCTTTCATTAAATTCTCTACAAAACCCAGAGGAGACAGAGAAGAAACGACCAAGAAACAAAACAACATAGTCATCCCCTGTGTTGCAGGAGTTCCTGGAAAGCTCAGGAGGATTTTTAACGAACACAACATTCCAGTGCACTGCAAGCTCACCAACACCCTGAGACAGAAGCTGGTTCACCCTAAAGACAAGACACCAAGACATAAACAAGGCAACATGGTGTACGCAGTCCAGTGCAGCGAGGAATGCCCAGACCTGTACATCGGAGAGACAAAACAACCGCTCCACAAGCGCATGGCTCAGCACAGAAGAGCAGCTCCTCAGGACAGGACTCAGCAGTCCACCTGCATCTTACGGACAAAGAAAACTCATTTGAAGATAATAATGTACAGATGTTGTCCTGGGAGGACAGATGGTTTGAGAGAGGAGTGAAAGAAGCCATCTATGTCAAACTGGAAAGACCATCCCTCAACAGAGGTGGAGGTCTGAGGCATCACCTCTCACCTGTTCACAATCCAAACATAAGAACTCTTCCCAGGAAGATGAAACCCATTCACACCGAGCCACAAAAGACCCTAAAGAACCCCATTGTGTCAGGGGGAGTCGTGAGAGGGAGGAGCAGCAACCCCCAGTTGAAACCGAAACTCAGGTGTTCATGGCTCCTTTAGGATATAAGTATCTGGAACTCCCAACTAGTCAGTCAGAACTGATGAAGCCTCTTGGATGAGAAGTGGAACGTCTTCAAGGAACTCAAGCAAGTCCGGTTGCTACGGTTAATCTACATGAAGGACCACGACCTGGATGACTGAGAATAATCTTCACAGACAACAACACAATTAGACGTGAGTGCATCATGTATAGTATGTTTTAGTTTAGTTTCACATGTCTGAGACCACTTAATGAAACAGTTCGTCTCATTAGTTCAACGTGAAAAATGTGTTTTCATGTTTTTGTTGTGCAGTACCGCCTCCGTCCTGCTGGGGCCGCTGAGCGCAGTGACGCTGCTGCACCAGCGTCACATTAATACAGAAGAAGAAGAAGAGGCTAATCTGTAGTTAGCAAAGCAGCAGCAAAAAAGGAATAAAGGACCGCGGTGAGTGGATTTACGGGCAGCTAATGGAGAAAACGAGACACATATGATCATTACTGATTAATTTAGATGAATATTTGTAGCTGATGTTTCTGTTAAATGAGTATAAATGTAAATATTCAGCGGTGCAACTCGGCTAACATTAGCGATACAAACCAGTTGCTAACTCAGTCGACGAGCGACTCAACAGTTCGCGTTACTTGTATTTACCCTTTTAAAGGTATAATAAGCATTTTTGCCAGATTTATTAAATCAGGTTTATGCATTTTTCAATGCTTAGTGCAGGAGTATCATAGTTGTCGCTCTATCAATGATTATCGAGCCGGTTCCCCCTCAGAGATTATTAACCGAACTCCAGTCAGAAAACTATCAATTAAAAGATCCTCTGTTTTTCAAATAACATAAAAACTGTTTAAAATATGAACCTAAACTGCTTGAATCCACTTGATTATTCGGCTTTAATCCAGTTCGCATTTTGATCAGAATGGTAAAGTTTTTTAGATTTGTTTTTGCTCCTACGAGCTGTTTCCACTCATGATAAACGGCGCCATAAGCCTTAAAGTGGCAGGTTTTAAAATGGGGTTTTGTATGGATTTAAGATTCTAATGATGAATGGCAAAATCTTTGCTTTTTCCTCAGTGAAATGTCAGAAAAAGCTACCGCAGCTGACATTTTTACATAGTTTTGACTTATTTGAGTATAGTGTTGAATTTTTATCTTGTAATTCTCTTTTTATCATTTGTTTATTCCATAGATCTGATAAGTAATTCCATTTTTTTGCACTTTAACTCGTAATATTTGCTCATGATTCTTTCTTAATTAGTCAAAATGTGATTTATCTCATAATTTGAGGTTCACTTTTCCCCTTTATTTTGACCTTGTACAATATTTGACATGTTTAATTAGATTAGGCACAAAAACAACGATTTGATAGACATGTAATTGCTGATATTGAAGTACTAATGTTTTGTTGATCTGTGTTGTTGAATCAAAAAGGTGCAGACATGTCAGCAGATACTAAGATTGCTGAGCTGCTCACGGAGCTTCACCAGCTTATCAAACAGACCCAGGTAAAGGTATAACTCATCGATAACCAGAAGTCCTCCAGTGGCTTTGTGATAGATCAAATGTTTGTTTGTGCACTTTAATCTTGAGCTGCTTTTAGTTTACTCAATGGAATCTACATAATCTCCATGTGTCTTTTTTTAGGAGGAGAGGTCACGCAGTGAACACAATCTACTCAACATCCAGAAAACACATGAGAGAATGCAGACGGAAAACAAAAGTCAGTCAGAACGTTTGTAATATATGTATAACATTTATGTTTTAGGTCTATTTTAACAGTTTTGTCTCTTTTTGTGGTTGATTTTGTTCCTAATTGTTTTGGAAATGCCAAGTTTCATCCATTAAAATCACGTAAAGGCAGAAAATTTTGAATACACACACTGTTGCATTCTTACATTTGTACACAGTTTAACTCTTTCTTGTTTTTCATGTTTCCTCCAGCATCTCCGTACTACCGAACCAAACTGAGAGGCCTGTACACCACAGCTAAAGCAGATGCTGAAGCAGAGTGTAGGTAGGTGGACACAGATTAACTTTCTTTGAATGCTGCCACCGGACTGATGCTGCCCCGCCCACCCACACTCAGTAGCTCAGAGACATTATGTCCGGTCTAAAGCTTGATGTTTCATTTTACAAATGTTGAAAAAACCTGGGTAGTTCTCCAAACAACCTAAATAATAAAGTAAGAAAATGACCTCAGATTTTCATATAAGAAGTAGTTTTTCACGTTTTGTGGCAAATAAAACTTGAAACATTTGGTGAAGAAGAAATATTGCACATTGTACAAGAATGTGAACTAAAATATTGTACATGAATCTGAAATGTTCCACATGATAACAGATGTAAAATCCTTTCATCTTCTTTACTTATTTCTCTTCTCAGTATTCTGCGTCACGCTCTCGATAAAATCGCAGAAATCAAGTCTTTGCTGGAGGAGCGTCGGATTGGTAAGTTCGTGTCAACATTGCTTCATTCTTTAAGTTCTGTCACTACCTTTTTGGCTCATGAACTGTATTTTCTTGCCATTTGGTGTTTTTGCAGCTGCTAAGATGGCAGGAGTTTACAGCGACAGCGACCCTCCCAGGAAGACAATGAGACGAGGCGTCCTGATGACGCTACTGCAGCAGTCGGCCATGACGCTGCCTCTGTGGATCGGGAAGCCTGGAGAGAGGTAGCTGCTGCTCTCACTGCTCAAACATCAATTAGAACTTTATTAGAGACACCAGCCAACCATTAGAGATGGTTTTTATTTTTGCTCGATGGTGATTAAATCTGTATCTGAGACAGTGAAATAACAGCAGCAGCTTCTTTTTTTTTTTTTTACATGAATTGTCTTTCAAAAGCTCCTTGATCCAAACTCTATAAGTCCTGCCTTAGAACCAGTTAAAGCATCTTTAAAGCATAAAACTGACCAAATGTTGTTGGTACTTTTAGATGATAAAATCAGAACTGAGTCTGTGAATCCAAAAATACAGGATTTATGTCGGTATTTTTCTCAAACTCGTAATAAATTAAGGTTGAATATTGCTGTCACTGACTGTCAGTATCACCCGGTGGTTTTGTCTGTTTATTTGTTTTACAGTGATTTTGACTCTTTGCTGTGACTTAATGTTTCGGTAGTTTTGTGTCTTTATGTGGGGATTATTGGGTCACTCGTTGGTGAGTTTGGATCCACTGCTCGTCTCCGTCCAGGCAACAGAGAGAAAGACTTTTATTGAGATTTTCCTTATTTCGTGGTGACGTTTAGTCTTTTTGCAGTAGTTTCACATCTGTTTGTGGTAATGTTTCATCTTTTTGTAATGATTGCGTCTTTATATGGTGATTGTGTGTCTCTTTTTTTTGGTGATTTTGCATTTTTTGTGGGGATTTTGCATCTATTTGTAGTAATTTCACATCTTTTTGTGGGGACTTTGTGTTTCTTTGTGGCTATTCTGAATCTTTTTGTGGAGATTTTTCATGTCATGGCTATAATTTCTCATCTTTTTGTCGTGATTTTGACAATTTTACAGCTTTTTGTAGAGAGGAAGTAATTGAATTAAGATATTTCAGACATCACTTTTTCAGTTAATTCATTTGTAATTTAAAAATCACCAGTTTAATCAATGAAAAGCTGCAGCTTAACTGTTTGATTCATGTGACTGGATTCTCTTCAGCTGGGGCGGCAGGTCATTCTCTGACAGATGGACGGTGTTTTTCTGTCACCTTCAGACACTAACGTAGAGTTTTCTCTCTGTCCCCCTGCAGCCCTCCTCCTCTGTGCGGGGCGACGCCGGCCAGCAGTGACTACGTGGCCAAACAGGGCGACAAGGTGGCAGCGAGGGTGAAGGCGGTGGACGGAGACGAGCAGTGGATCCTGGCCGAGGTGGTCAGCTACAACCACTCCACCAACAAGTAAGAGCATCATGCAGTTCAGACTCAGCAGCACGTCGACTGTGACGCATCCAGATCCACAGTTTGACATTCAGCACGCAGACAAATCTGACTTCTCCCCTCATCTCCCTGCAGGTATGAAGTGGACGACATTGATGAAGAGGGCAAAGAGTGAGTTCATGTTTTTTTACCCTCAAATCTTCTCCTGACTCACAGTTTTCTTACAGACTGCATCAGGTTGTTCTCCAGGAGTTCTCTATACTTTGCTGCATTCATTTTACCCTCTACCTTTACACGCCTTCCAAGAATTGCTGAAAAGAAGCATCCCCAGATCATGATGCTGCCACCTCCATGCTTTATAGTAAGGATGGTGTGTTTGGTGTCCAACAAACATAGCATCTAGACTGATCAAAAAGCTCAATTTTGGTCTCATCAGACCAAAGAACCTTCTTCCAGTTGACTTCAGAGTCTCCCACATGTCTTCTGGTGAACTCTAGTCCAGATTTAAAATGAGCTTTTGTCGACAGTGTCTTTCTCTTTGTCACTCTCCCATAAAGCTTTGACTGGTGAAGAACAGACAACAGTTGTATGAACAGTGTCTCTCATCTCAGCTGCTGAAGCTTGTAACTCCTTCAAAAGGGGTCATAGGTGTCTTTGTTGTCAAAAGAGCCAAATTCTACTGAACATGATTCAACTACGCTTGAAGAGCAGCCACACTGATCTACTGTTCATTTATTTATTTCCTCCAAGTGGACGAGAAAGTAGTTTAACAACAACTACATGCCTGAAGTGTCTGTGTGAAGCCGATTAAATGCAGAAGTATAAATCCAGCTTAAGGATGCTGCTGTTTGTGGTAACTGTGAGGGACAGTGAAGTGTCTCTTGTCAGATTTATCAGGTTCTGTTCATCGATTCGTTTACTTCTGGTTTGTTTCTTTACATGAGATTCGTCCGCAGGCTGTTTTCTCCTAAGTGTGCTTCATGTGTGTCTAAAAGTGTTGTTGTTTCTTTGTGCGATCAGGCGGCACACTCTGAGCAGAAGGAGGATCATCCCCCTGCCTCAGTGGAAGGCCAACCCAGAGACGGACCCCGAGGCCCTGTTCAGTAAGGACCAGCTGGTTCTGGCTCTTTACCCTCAGACCACCTGCTTCTACCGGGCCCTGATCCACACTCCACCACACCGGGTGAGACCTCAGCACCAGTTCAGCTTGTATTTTTAGACTCTGAATCACAGAGTTGATCAACAAGATCAAATGCTGATTCACAGCTTCTGTAAAGGACTGAACGCTTCACATCAGTGTTGTCTGAAACTGTCGCCCCAGTGTTTTAAAAAGCGGATTCGTTACAGCTTTATTTGTTGAATTAAGACACAAAACACAGCATAATAAAGTCAAACACATCACAGAAAATGTCAACAAAATACCCAATAATATATAGAAATGATTAAGACGTATTGATTTGAAGAACCTAAAACATCTTTACTTTGTGCCTCCAGTTACACCAGTCTGATGCTGGACAACTTAGCAGTTTGATATTTCAAAATAAAAGCAGTGAATTTGTTGCACTGCTGTTGCTGCACGAAGTCCAGGAAATAATGCTTTTTTCCCCCAAATGTTCCAAAGCAAAATCAACTCAACGAGCTTATTGTCTTTTCGCGCAGCTTCACAGCAAAGATACAAATCTGAGGGGTTTTTTTTTTTGCAGATCTGCAGTCTGTTGTTTCTGCAGCAGCAAAACTGGATCAAAATCTACCAAATGTCCAAACTGTAATCTACTAAATGCCAGTTTTCTTCCACTGTGAAGCTGTTTTGGACTAATAATACCCCAAACAGGCCTCAGCTGATCCTGTATTAACTGTTTAACGTGTGTTTGTTTGCAGCCGCAGGACGATTACTCGGTGCTGTTCGAGGACACTTCGTACGCCGACGGTTATTCTCCTCCTCTGAACGTGGCGCAGCGATACGTCGTCGCCTGCAAAGAGAACAAGAAGAAGTGAGCTGGATCTTAAAACACAGCAGAGAACGAAGCCTGCGTGTGAGAAATATTGTCTTCGATAGCAGCTGTTTGCATTTTAAATGTAAAAATGATCTGAAACCTGCTGAATCTGATTCCATCTGACTCTGATCATACTTGAGATTCCTGCAGAAAGAAACCAAGCTGAGCTGGACGGACATTCAGTTTGTATTTTAACAGGGAAACTCGTTCACATTTTCTTGGAGCGTCATCTGTTGGTCAGCGAAAGAACTGCAGCGACTTCCAGCTGCTGCAATGGGAACAAATGCAGTTATTTTGAGACTGTATATTTTTATATTTCATGCATCAACAATTTCTGTGTTGTATATTAAAAAAAAACTCTATGTACAGAACTGTGTTCGTCTCCTTTCGTTTTGTGTTGGTGCACTACGTATAACTCACATACAGTATATACTGATTGTCCAGCAGAAAATGAGACTGCTTTCAAAATAATCTTTTTGAAGCTGCTAATGTCAGATATATATATATATATAAAATACACATTTAACATGAAATAGAGCAGCACAGGAGGGCAGGGAACACCAAAAATTGAAAGTACTGAAAAGATTTTTTTTTTTTAAATGTAAACAATTTATTGTTGTATTTTGTTTTGTTTTGTTTTTGGTTTTTTTTTGGACATGAGTTAAACAACTAACTGTTTACATTTACTTTACATCATGCTACTGAATGAAGTGGCTGAATAAGTGTCCATATCCTTAAGGTAAAGTACTGCAATATGCATAAAAATACTATTACCATAAAAAAAAATCTGCATTTTCTACATGCATTATGGTAGTTAAAGCCCATATTATAAAGAATTCCTCCTGTGTGTGTTGTATACTGTATAATATAATGCTGGATTATTGTTACTAATACATGAGGAGCACCACAAATTGATGCCAGCTTTAAATATAAAATTATTATTCAATTTATTAAAATAAATTAAATTAAATACACTAGTAAAACTAGTATTTTTAGTAGTTTAATCTGTAACACTGCATTATATTTTACAGTTTAACTATCATTATGCAAAACAGGATTGTATGACGAAGTAATAGAATTGTGCTTCTCACAAGAAAGGAAAACATTTTAAGACAAAATAATCAAGTCCTAAAAATACACCTGTTTTTGTGATGAAGTGTGGAATCTTCACAAACAACTCACCGGACATTTTGGGTAAAATCTCAGTCGAGTTGTTAGATAAATGTAGGTAATTATGACTGTGATTTGCTTGTTTTTTTGTCTGTGTGTAGTTCTTGTGGTCCCTGAAGGCAGCACCAGCCTAACGAATGGAGAAATTCGCTCCGGAATGAAAATATCTGACAGTCAGTGAAGGCGTCACAAGGCGCTAAGAAAAAACTCAAAACAAACATGGCGGACAGGGTGAGTTTGTCAGAACTGCTGCGACTTTTAACGGCTAAAAGAACACTTAATCTTTAAATTATGTGATCAATAAGAGGTGTTATGTTGTTCTGGGTAAAGTTACTGCGGGATAAAAGCGAACAATATGAACGTTAAGCATCAGAAACGAGATAAATTAGCTCCAATAGTAAATAACGGCATCAGTTAGCATCAGGTTAGCTCCGGTCATTTCCAGCTGCTGTTCTGATTTAGTTTTTAAGTTTCTGCTGATAGTTAAAGCAGCGATTTAACCTCATTTTGAATCTGGACCCTGTACAGAACCTGTTAGCTGATTAATTTAAATGAGCATAGATTAAAACAGCAGCCGGATGTGGAAAATGGTGAATTTACATCAAGCGATCACGTGGATGTTCTTCATTTTCATATGAAGCTTCTGTCAGATCGGTTCAGACTCCGCTGGTTGTTGTTTTATTGCATTTAATTGGAAGTTATGTGTGATTTATGCGTTTTTTTTTTATTTATGATCCATCCACAGGCAAAGTTTTGATCTACTAATGTTTTACTTCACCCGAAAGACGACTGGTCGAATTTCTGTTTACTTTTTTTTGGTTTTTTTCTTTCGAAAGGGTTAATAAATGTGATGTTAGATAGTTTTAGAGATGTTGGAGGTGACCTTTATGACAGTAAAATATCTACATAAATGACCAAGAAATCTGCATTTTGGATCAGCTGAGTGGAGAAATGAAGTCAAAAATTCACTTTAGTTCTTTAAGTTCTTTCTTTGAGTCATTTGGTTTCTGTCTTTACATTATAAACTTATTTAAGCTCCAAAGGCCAGTTTTTGATTTACAGTGAATTTATATTTGACAGAAAGTCCTTCTGGTCAAATATAAATTCACTTTTTTTTTGCACAGATTATTAAATGAGATGTTAGAGAGACTTTGTTAATGGAAAAGATTTTAGTAACATTGTAAAAATTCTCTTCAATCATTTAAGTACAATTAAATTCAGATTCTCTAATAAATTATTGTAATATTACATATTACTTAGTGTCATTGCCAGTATTACTTCTTACTTACTATTGCTTATTGTAATTGTATTTCAGTAATGTATGGCTGTATTCATTCTGCTCAGTATTTCATTCTGAGTGAGATCTGGCACAAGAGTTTTCTTTTAGATTTTAAAATTCTATCTTAATCTTCATCGCTGCATTATTTATATTTGAACTGCAAATAATTTGTCTTAATGCAAAATTAATTATGAAGATTTATTTGAGAAATAAGTTTCTAAAGGTTAAAAAAAAAATAATTTAAAAAAGGAAATAGCTCATATTTGTCATTAACACAGGGTCCTTCCTGTCATTTCCTGCTGGAGGAATCCTGTTGGTCATATATACTGTATATTTATTCAAATCTGGCATTTCTATAAATAATTTATTGCCCATGTTTTGCTTATTTCTACATAAAACAAACTAAGATTAGCTTATTAATTCCTTTTTTCTTTTTAAAATACATTTTACATTTGTCATTCTGAATATTTTTGGCTTAGTTTTCATATAATTTACTTGTATTTGTTACTCTTTTATTATTACTTTAATACATTTATTGTTTACGACATATGTATGTGTGTGTTGTTTAACAGCTTTAGTGTCTGTCTGTGTGGCTGCAGATGCTTCTTTATGACTTCATGTTTGTCAGTTTGTTCACCTGCAGCAGTGAGTTTATCAATCAGGTGTTAAATGGCTGCAGGGTTTCAGTTCAGCTTCTGTCTCTGCTCAGGTATCTGACAGCGAAGTTCAGCCTGCCAAGCCCAAACGTCGACGAATCCTCGACCCGTCGGCCATCGTGTCCGTACCGGTTTACTCCAACAAGGTGACAAGCCGGCGGTGGTTCTGTTCGGTCTGTGACATTTCCTGGTGATACGCTTTGTTTCTGTGTGTGAAGATGCAGGTGTGTGTTTTCAGGTGAGCAGCAGTTTGCAGCTGAAGCCGACAGCAGCTGTGTTCGCCGTGAAGCCAAACTCAGGTGAGCAGCTTTAATCCAGGCAGCAGCTGCTTCCTCGCCTGTCGACTTAATCGTCTCTGTTTCTGACCAGACAACGACGCCGACGACGGTTTGTGGTCGGAGCTTTCGTCTCGAGGAACGCTGCCGCCGAAGCCCAACGTCATACTCAGCGACTCCGAGGACGAAGCAGAACTTGAACGGAACAAAGCAGCAAAGAAACAACCGTGAGTCGGATTCATCGGCTTCAGACGGAGACTGAACATGAAGCTTTAAACATCTGTGTCGTTGTGTTGTTTCAGAGAAGCTGTTCGCTGCCCGTCTCCTCCTCCAGAGACTCCGGTCCAGAAACAGTCGAGGAAAGTCAAACAGAAGATCAAGTGAGTTGGTTACAGCTCACATCAACAGTTTCCTCATCACGTCTGAAACAGCAGAGTCTGTGAAACACCCTCCTCTGAAGAAAAATGTTGTTTTTAGTCACATTCACACCTTAAAGTCTGTGTAAAGCAGAAAAATATCCACAGAAAAGTAGAATAAAAATCTCCAAGTTGTAAAATTCGGAGCAACGTCAATAAACTATGAAGCAGCATTCTGTGCTCTGAAGCTCTGCTGGAGTCTGTCAGCTTCTGAAGAAAATGAGAACACTGAGCTGTTCTGCAGGTTCTGGCTCACAAGGGTGTAGACTGTGGTAGATGTAGAACCACCGGTGATGAAGTTGTCTCGCTTTTTTAGTGTTAAGATGAAGGATCCTGTTAATTCTGGCACCAGTGTCAATATTTCTGATCCACAAAGTAAATCCTGAACACAAAAACAATAATCGAACGGCACAGTTCAGCTCTACAGATTTCAGTCTCCTCACATGTTTTCAGCATCTGTTTCCTCACGTTTTTATTGTGTTTAGAATCAAATCTGAGACATTTCCTTGACGCCAGCTGTTTCACTCCTCGTTATTTTAAGCAACTTACTATGAATTCAATGCTGTTCTCCCAGGACAATGCAAAATACAAAATAATGACAATAAGTGTCATTAAATAATTATTTCGACCTGGTTGTGTTTTTTCTCCGTCAGTGAAATCGACCGAAGGCTTCGGGCCGTCAGCTCTCTTCTCTCTCCGGAGCCTCAGAACAGAACATCTAGACGCCGTCGAAGTCGACCGTCTTCGCCGCCCGAAGAGCAACGAGACATCATTGCCCCCGTCGACGACGACGTCATCATCATGAACCCTAACGATGACGATGACATCATCATCATGAGCCCTGAGACGGGGTCACAGAGTTCACCGTACAGCCAGACGGTCCGGGAGATTCCCCTGAAGATCCGCTGCAGAACCGAAGTCCACAAGATCCCAGTTCTGTCGGTACGACCTGACCACACCTGAAAACAACCCTCTCAACTTTATTCATGTAGATACTTTAAAAACAGAGTTTACAAAGTTCGTCTCTGATTTGCCGGAAATTTTTATAGCATGAAATCTGAGTGTTTGTAAAGATATTTGTCAGATTTTTGATTGAGATATCAAATACTTCTCAAGATTTTTTATTGTTTTTGCCAGTCAGCACACTTTCTGCAGTTTTTTCAAACTGTTTGAAAGGATCAAAATCGAGTCTCTGCTTTGTGTTTTATTGGCAATAAATTTAAAGACCAAAGTCACAGCTGGACTCTGTGCAGGAAGTTGAAGTGTGAGAACATTTATATTCATGGGAACTAAGTGTTTACTTTGGGGCATCTCTTCAATAAGTTTATAAGTCTTTTAAGTACAACAGGTAACAGTTCAGTCTGTGTCTCCAGCCGACAAAGTGTGGTCAGAAAAAATCATTTGTTTTTTTAGTTATATTTAGAGAACTACTTTGAAACTCCAGAACTCTGTCGTACTTGGATCAGACTATCGACCGATGTTTTAGTTTTTGTGCTGCAACTTGTCAAACCTGCTCAACTGGTTATGAAAGTTCAACCAAAAAATTTTTTTCATTTTGTGACCCTGTATGTCATATTAAAAGTATTCTTATTATGTTTATTTATGTAAACAAACATGAAGTATTTTTATTCAGAAAATATCACGACTTCACTTCTGATTTTTGGTGACGGCTTCAATTGTTTTTCATTTTTCAACTCATCCATAATCACAGATTATTTGATGTCATTGTCCAGTATTTCAGATTCTGAATCAATGTCATGAAAAATAACAGTGAAAATTTCAGGTTTTTGTTGTTAATAGTTCCTGAAATATTGTTGTTCAAATAGTGGAGTAGATAGTACCACGGTAATAGTAAACATACTACAAAAATGTTCCCTTAAAGTTACAGAGAAGAACGTTTTTACCATCTAGAGCCGTCCTGCATGAACTAAGTTTCTTTACTTTCTTTGTCTCGCTGGAGGTTCATGTGATGGAATTGGCTTCATTTTTAACACCTGGTTTGTTTTATTTTATGTTTTCAGTCGACGCCTCTAAGCGACATTGTGGCCCGGCTGTCCCTCATCCTGAGAGTCCCACCTCCTCGCCTCCTGCTGCTGAGGGAGGAAGTCGAGCTCCCGACCGACTCCACGGTTGGCGAGCTCGGCATCAGCATCGCTGACATCATAGGTGAGTCACATGACCAGCATTTGAAGTGCAGTCATTAGAGGATGAGTACCAGAGGACTGAATGGAGATGTGCGGCACACTTTTTTGTTCACAACATGAATCCATGTGTCATTTAACACTTGTGTTTAATTGTACGCTGCAAAAAAATGGTAAAAATAAAGATGCATATCACACACCATAGCATTTGTTGCCAAAGGTAATTTGCAGCATCTGAATTTAAAATGGAAAAAAAAACTCTTCAAAAGAGCACAAAATGTTTTAACAATCAGCTAACGACACCTCAGATTATAATTAAAAGACAGAACTCAGATTTTGTGCATGTTTTACACCAGCAGGGGGCAGCAGAGCAACACAAGTCTGCATAAGGCTTGATCTGGGAGTCTCATTACTTTACTTTGTATTTTACTGCTGCAAGTTCTGCAGTGATGCTAATTATTTATCTTTACAATAGATATATATAATAAGCAGGCTGAAGAGCCATTTCACTTGCAAGATTAAACTTAATTTTATTTGTTAAACGAGCAAATTCAGGCCATATCTGAGTCATTAGAAAACTAAAAATATTTTTTCCTGTTTTTGTGTGCAGAGTGTGTCGTCATGGCAGCGGAGGATAAAAGCCAAGCATGCAGCAGCAGCATCATCACCGTGAGACTGCAGAGCAAAGACAGAGCTTCCTCTCAGGAGTTTTCTCTGGACAGAGTTAGTAGCTTCTCTTCTTCTTCTCTCCTGTATCAACTTTGTTTGCAGCAGCAGGACACAAACTGTTCATGTTTGTTTATTTCAGGATTCTCCGCTGGGCTCCGTCTTCTCCCAGTATCTGTCCACGATGTCATCCGCCGCTCAGAAAACGGTCCGCTTCCACTTCGACGGCTGCAAAGTGACGAACAGCCAGACGCCGGCTCAGCTCGACATGGAGGATGGAGACATCATCGAAGTGTGGACCTGACACTCACCGCCATTTCTGACCTTTGATTTTAGAGCCACTGGTTTAGTATTTCAGTTTCTTTATTAAAAAAAAGTCACTTTATTTTGTAAATGTTGAAAATACAAACCTGCAGGTGTTGTTTTGATGAATATGGAATTCTATTTTTAGACATTTTTCAAAATGTAATTAAGAAAAAATTTACATGATAATAAATGAGTAGAATTTATTAAGAATATGAATAGTGAAAGAATTTTTTGGCTAGATTACAAACTAACAGTTTGTTAGCTTTCACTTGGTACAGCTTTCTGGCTTTAGCTGTACAGTTCGCATCTTCTATGACTAGCTCAATAGTTAGCTCTTTATTGCTTTAGCATTGCAGTTAGCATCTTGTACAACTAGCTCTATAGTTAGCTCTTTATTGCTTTAGCATTGCAGTTAGCATCTTCTATGGCTAGCTCAATAGTTAGCTCTATTATTGCTTTAGCATTGCAGTTAGCATCTTGTACAACTAGCTCTATAGTTAGCTCTTCATTGCTTTAGCATTGCAGTTAGCTTCTTTTGTGACTTTAGCTGTGAAGTTAGCTTATTTCTAGTGCCTCACCTATGTACTTATCTTATTTCTACAACCTTTGCTGGACACTTAGCTTTTTTTCTGTTATTTTAGTTGTGTCAGATTCTTTCTATGAGTTTAGCCGTGTGTAGTTATCTTCTTTAAATGTTAATTTTGCTGTTTAATCAGTAGAGTAGAAAGTACCATAGTAATAGTTAGAAACATACTGCAAAAGAGTATATTTTTTGCTTTTAGAATTCTACATAGAGCAACGTACAGCCCCTTTTTAAAATGATAAAAAATAAAAATAACTCCATTTGTTCAGCCACTTTTAAAAACAAAAAATGCTGAAAACAAGTTTAAGCAAACCAAAAACCGATCCTACACATGCAATAAATCAAGATAAAATATTTAAATAAAGTCAAGATGACCTCATTAATTTAATTAATTAAGATCGATATTATGGCAAAGACCTCAGGGCTCTATTAATTCTGTTCTATGACCTGACCAATTTACAGGTAAAGTTTTGATTCTACAAAAAATACATCCAGAAATGTATGGCTTCCCTGGAGCCCAGAAGAGCAAGTTTTTTATTATAAAATAATCAACAGTTAAACAAGCAGATATGACCTGTAATATTAACATACAGCGCCTCAGAAGTAGTAAACACACACACGCACACACACACACACACGAAATTGCCTTAAACAACGTTAGTGGAAACTTCCGCAGTAAACATCCTCTGATCGCTGTCATTGGTTGATTTCCGTCACGTGGTCCGCTTATTAAAGTCATGTGAGCTGCGCAGCGGAGATGTGCTCAGAAGTGTCATGGCGGCGGTGAAGAAGTGTCATTTCTGAGTAGTTTGGCTGTAAACCTTCCGTTTTCTTAGCCCTGCAGAGTGTTTTCTCGGGGGCACTGTATTCTGTAAACCGTCACTATGGGTTTTGAATAGTGTTTGTTAGTTTACGTGTGACGAAGAGAAGATTTGGACACAAAAGGGAGCAGCGGCAGCCTGACTCATCCTCCTCACAGGTAAACAACAGCAACAAACAGCGAGCAGAGACACACGAGTCAGCTGGAGATTAAAACTAAACCGGATTGTTTACGTATACAACCTTATAAACCAAAGTAATTAGCAGAGACTTGATAAACGTCGCAGTTTACCCTTTCCGCCAAACTCCATTCAAAAATCTGCCAATTTTGCAGTGTTTCTATTATCTACACCGTTGGACGTCTTTATCTATGTATTGCCAGCACACAGTAATAAGCTGGAATTACACGCAGTCTAACGGATTCCAGTGTCGTGTTTTTGAATGTATGTATACATATTCTGCTTTACTGTAACGTATATTTCAGTATTTGATCAGCACGGATTACGCTGAACAGGCAGTCGTGGGTAGGAGCGCAAAAAGTTATATTTCCATTTAAAGAAAATACTTATGAAGACGTGTCATGTCGCTCATGTGCCGAATCCATTCATTACAAAAATGGAAACGAACAGAACAACTTTTAGCCGTGGCTGCAACTTATGGTTTGTTTTAAAGCAAAGCGCGTAAAACTGGCAAAATCAGTTTGGAGTCTGGAGTGCGGCTCGCTGCTCGCTAATCAAAGCCTTTCCATTTCCCCTGGAACAAAATACTTCCTGATAATACAATAATTTGCAGAATGAATCAGAAGTTGTTTATTTTGTTTGTTTTATTTTTCACACAGTAGCTCAACAGTTACAAACTAACATTATGTTTTGTTTGATACCAAAGTTCAGCAGTTTCCCTGAGGTTTCCACCAAAGGATCAATAAAGTTCTATTCTATGTAAAACTGCCAGATTGTGAGTGGAGTCTGGTTTGGTGTTTCCCACCTGCTGCTAATGTTAGTTTCCACTTCAACAAAACACTTCGAAAAATTCAACAAATATTTTGCCGAATGAATCAGAAGGTCTTTTAAAATGTTCCGTGCAATAAAGCAACAGTTAAAAACTAACATTAACTTTAGCTTTATGGCAAATTACATAAAACAGACAAAACTCTGAATGGAGTCTGGAGTGCGACGCTCTGCCCGCTGAATTTCCACTAAGACGAAATAGTTTTGGAAAAATACACAAATACTTTGCCCAATTTTTCAGAAGGTCTTTTAAAATGTGTCATATGAAAGCTCTACATTGTAAAAATAACTTCAATATTAGCTTTAACTACCTAAACCTTGTAAATTTTCTGAAACAAACTGCTTTTGAAAAATTAAACACACATTTGTTTAGTTTATCAGGACTTTATTTAAAATGTTTCATACATTAGACCGACAGTTAAAACCAACATTGATGTTTGCTGCAAATCAAGTTTCATTGAAATTGAGAATGCAGAATTTATCAGAAGGTCTTTTAAAATCTTTTATACAACAGCTTAACAGTTTAAAACTAAACTAATGTTAGTTTTACAGCAAAGTCTTTTAAAATTGACGGAATTCTAAATGGAGTCTGGTGCTGAGATTTTTCTTGATGCCTCACCACTTTTGTTAAATTATCTTTCTTATGAATGTACTAAACTCATCAAAGAGTCTTTTAAATGCTCTGTGCCATTTTTCTGGCTCAGGTACATGCAGTAGTAACATTTGGTTGTGAACAGGTACACAAACTGCATTAATGCTGAGTTTCATTTAGTTCACAGTTCCTCCTCTGATGCTGGTCAGCTAAACGTACATTTGTAATGATATAACAAGTGAGCCGAACGTATCAGAAGACCCTTTAAAAAGACCTTAATATTTGGACTCAAAATGGGCCAAAGGTTGAGACAACTCAGTGGTTTCAACATATATTCTTCTTCACAGTTGTCATAAATGGGTCTAACTTAGTAAAACATAACATCCCAATAGTCTCATTGTAAGTGACTCTTTTCATGTAATGTGACAAAATGGTAAAAAACAAATAAAATAAAATGTCCAAGGTGGCGAAGTGTTTTCTCAACATTTAAGAAGCTGGAACCTGCAGGATTTCAGGGGATTTTTTTAAACACATAATTAACAATTTTAAAAAAAAGTTAATGGTGCTGACTTTCCCACAATCTACGAAGCAGTTAATGGAAAAAAGTTCTTCAGACAGCAAACAGAGCAACAGAAATAACAAATATTGTGTAAGTGACATTTAACACCAAGCAAAATCTTTTGAAAACTACCCAACAAATAAAAAAACACGACATTTAAAGGAACTAAAGGTATTTTTTCTGTTCATTTGTCTCTTTGTGGGTTTTTTTTAGTCTCTTTTTCAGTAACTTTTGTCTTTTCGTGTCTTTGTGTAGTGATTTAAATCTTTTAGTGTCTCTTGGCCTCTCTTGTGGTTTTGCATGCTTTCGTCACGTGTTGTGGTCATTTTGTTTCTCGTTGTACTTTTGATGTGTCCCTGTGGTTGTTTTGTGTCGCCCTGTTATCTCTTGGTGTCTCTTGTGTTTTCGTCACTTGTTGTGGTCAGCAAGTCTAAACCTCGTTCATGACTTTATTTAGACTGATGGGTATCTGCAGCGGTGAAGTCTTGCTGTTTGTTTTCTGTGTTTCATTGACCGTCGTAAAGATAATAAAGGAGATCCTTCTGGTTTCAGAATATCTCAGTCACTAGGTCAAGTTGGGTTGTGTCTTTACAACCTGCTTTACTGGCTCCACAGCGTCTCTGTGGTTGAATAAAACAAACTCTGGCTATCTGTCAGCAGATTTTCTCCCGACAATCATTCAGACTCGTGTTAAACATCACATGGCTGCAGTTTCACTCAGTCACGTTCATCCCAGCTTCTCCTTTCTCAAAGTCTTCCTCTTAACTCTGAAGATTCCTTTTTCTGCAGCAGCTTGTTTGCTACAAGGAAGAAAATAATTATAGAATCTGTAATGACATTTTTAATCTTATTTTCTTGTTTCAAAAAACTCTTAGATCGTGCAGACAGTTGGCACCAACAGGATAAACTGGAATTTCCAGTGTAGCTGCTCTGACAGTTTATATCCAGGATCTGTGTGTCTGATTATGAAAAAAATTACTTTAGATTCTAAGTAAACTGACAGTTTTTCTGGTGTTGAATTTTTTATTTTTTTGTATCATGTCTCACATGAAACTTGGGAGAATATTTCTGGGTGTTTTTGTTGTTGCAGCTTCTGCCTCATCTTTCTCTGTAACATGAAGTCCTGCACCTCCGTGGAAACAGAACAACCATGAAGGAGGAGAGAGAACTCAGAAATGTCTTCTGTCACTACGACACAGTTAGAATGAGAGAAATCAGAAGAAAGAACAAAAGTTTAATTTATTAGATTTTTATTATTATTATTTTAAATGGACAAAAACTGCAACCAACATGTCCAATATGTTTCCAAGGTGTTACAACACAGAAGAAAATACAGAAGTAGATGTTTGACTATTTGTATTTTCAGTGTGTTTCCAGACTCGTCTCCTCTCTGCTCTGCCTGCAGCTCAGCTGGAAAGACAGCTTGTGTGTGTTGAGCTGAGTCAGTCATGACTTCACTGTTGTGTTGAGGAGCTCAGAATTTTCAGTTTTTTTAGAATCTGATCAGAACAAACTTTCATTTTTGGTGAATTTTTAATCGGATTCAGCTTTAATGGCCAAGTATGTACACAACATACATGGAAATTGGTTCTGGCTGTTGGTGTTGCCGTAGCAATTGGCAAGGAAAAGAATAAACATAAAGTAAAATAACTATTGAAAGAAAAAATAATAAAATAAGATCAATATATACAAGAATATACACATCTAGCAGAAAATAATATATGTACAGTGGTGCAAAAAAAAAGGCAGTGCAAATAAAAGGCCTAATACGAAAACATGAAGAGAAACAGCTTGAGGTGATCGATGCTCCATCAAGCTGCAGCTCTGAAGACAAACTGAAAACCCAGTTCAGATGACTGATGGAGTTCTAACTCTGTGTCTCTCCTCAGCCATGTCTCTGGCCGAGCCAGCGTCGGACTCGGCGCCGTTCTTCTCCTCGGACAGTGAAGCCGAAGGTCCGGATGATCAGCCGGCGGTTCAGCCGGAGGAGTCGGCGAGCGGAGTGTCCAAAGTGCGAGCTCTGCTCACCGTCCTCATCCTCTGTTACATCAACCTGCTCAACTACATGGACCGATTCACCGTCGCAGGTAGCACGCACCCGAACACAGATACTCCTGGGACATTTTATACTTTTAGCATTTTGTTAAACAAAAACAGACAAAAAAACTTTATTGTTTTTAATGTATTTAACCAGGAAACATCTAACTGGGATTAACAATCTCTTTTATAAGATCAGCCAAAACAGGCAGCGTGAACAGTGATGATGAAAGTACATAAAACTGTAGCTCTGCATGAAGTCAGGAGAAGTGCTCCTGTCTGCTGGTCAAAGTGAAAAAGGACAGAAGTAGATGCAAAACAACCACATAGAGACACAGAAAGAAAAAAATACAAATTACCTGTAGCTGAAAGCTGATTGAATTTTACCAGTTGTAAATATTTTAATCTTAGTATTAATATCTAGAATTATCCAACCTCCAACACTTTGTTGAAATGAGTGTTTTTAAACGTTTAATTTAAAGTAAAGTTTTTGAAATCTGTCACAGAACAATTTTAACTCACATTTAGTAATCAGTTTTAAAAATTATTATACGATACTTGGAAAAGGTTGAATATTGGATTCAGTGTTGAAGTCATTCAGTTTTCCGTCCAGCATGCGTTGGAAGTTGTTGGTCGTCATTCTGTCCTTCACTGTGTTTCATCAATGAGACGGTGTTGTGTAGTTTTATATCGTGTGTTAAAAGAGAATCTGTGGCTGCTAATCCAGTGTTTCCAGTTTCTCTTCTCCAAACGACTCTCAGGATCTTAGTCCCATTTTCGTTCCTCTTCCAACACTGAGATATGAACTCTGATAACCCCACTTGTTTGTTTGTTTGTTTGTTTGTTTGTTCTGCACACGTTCATTTAAAGCCGACTCTTGTACTGATTGTGGACGTTTGCATCTCTTTTTGTGTTCTTGTGTCACTTCATGATCGTTTCCTGTCTCTGTGATTCAGATTCAGATCTGGTTGCTTTAAACTGTCCGTCATGTGTTTGTAATGTTGCTTCTGTTATTCTCACCATGAGCTCGTCTGTTCATCAGTTTTTACATGAATCTAATCGTCGTGTCCACGCTGATGTTCTCAATGTGTCTTTTTTTTTTTTTTTAAAGACAAAAAAGCAACAAACAAAATGTTTTAATGTCACTCCTGTTTCCTCCTGCAGGTGTTCTCCCTGATATCGAGCACTACTTTGGGATTGATGATTCAAAATCTGGTCTCCTCCAAACAGGTAAGAAGATCCGACTGATTAACTAACCAGAGGAGGTTAAGTAAACACCCAACAGTGATCCTGGATTTAGGAAAAATATTTACCAGACATAGGGAATTAGAAGTAAAATCCAGCCTCTAATGTAAACCAGCTCAGAATAAAGGTCTGTAGTTGAGATAAATCAACGTCCTGTGCATTATTTGAGGAAATACAGTAAGAAATTAGAATTTTTCACTGTGAAAAATCCTGTTTTTTGAGGTAAATGAGGACGATGCATTCCAATTTACACTTGAATTGACAGAAAATGTATTCCATAAGAGACACGAAGCACCAGAATGAGTTTCAAAAAAGGCGTAAATGTAAAGATGCAACTGAAAAAGACGAAATGGTGTCAAAGTCAAATTAATGTGACGCAAAACAGCCACAAAAAGATGCAAAATGATCACTAAAAGTGGTAAAATGACTAAAAATGACCCAAATGTGACGTAAAACAACCAGAAAAAAATGTATACTGGCCACAAAAAGATGTGAAATGACAACAAAAATATGCAAAATTTCCAGGATAAGATGCAAAACACCTCAATAATAAGTAAAGCAAAATATGAAAAAGAACAGCCACGGGAAATTAAAAAAAAATAAAGCAACAACTACAGAATATGGTACAAAACGATCATAAAGAGTTACAGAATAATCACAAGAAAACAAAATGGCTGCAGAGACACACACACGGACCAGAACAAGACACGTCACCCAAATGTGATGCTAAATGATTAAAAAAAAAAAAAAACATGATGCAAACATTCAGAGTTGCACAATAATCCAAATGATTCATAGAATACTGAAAATTGGACTAAAACAAACTCCTCCTGCACTGACACCAACACGGCCGTCGTCCCGTCAGATTTTCAAGCCTTTTCATTTCCTGCTTTTTAAAACTGTGTGATGTTGACTTCTCAGAACATTTCCCTGTTTGTTCCTCTGCAGTTTTCATCTGCAGCTACATGTTTCTGGCGCCGTTCTTCGGTTACCTCGGCGACAGGTACAACAGGAAGTTCATCATGAGTTTCGGCATCACGTTCTGGTCGTTAGTGACGCTGGCCAGCTCCTACACACCCAAAGAGGTGAGTTTACTTCATTTGGTTTGTTTCCATTTAAAAAAATATCTTTCCTGCAGCGATTTACTAACAAGACAAAATGCAGTCATTAGATAGTTGTCTGAAATCGAGTTAAGACCTGGAACCTTTTTACTTTATTACATTTTGTTAATATAAAAACATCAGTTCTGAATTAGTGAAAAATGTCTCTGAATACGAGAATCTGTCAGTATGTGTCAAGACCCAGAATGAGACCAAAGACAAGATAAAACGACCATAAAGTGACAAAATGGCTGCAAAGACAACCAATGTGTGACACAAAACAACCAGAAAATGATGCAAAACGATCAAAAAAAGATGCAAAAAGAGCAAAATGTGATGTAACACAACTGCAGAAATATGCAACATGACCACAAACAACATAAACCAACCATAAGGTGGTACAAAGTGACCACAGAAAGGCAGAGATGGCCACAAAGACGAGCAGTATCACCAAAATGAGACACAATTTGCAAAGTGTGACATAACAACCAAAATGTGACAAAAAAAAAACAAACACAAAAAGTTTAAAATCAATTAAAATGTGTCACAAAGATGTAAAACAACCAAAACATGACACAACATGGAAATGGATTCAGCGGGGTCGTGACTGATCAGAGACATTGGTGATTGTGAGTCTTTGTGTTGCTGATGATGTTAATTGTGAGTGTTTGTGTTGCTGCAGCACTTCTGGGCTCTGCTGCTGACCCGAGGTTTGGTCGGAGTCGGAGAAGCCAGCTACTCCACCATCGCTCCAACCATCATCGCCGACCTCTACGTCAAAGGGAAGAGGACCAACATGCTCTCCGTCTTCTACTTCGCCATTCCTGTCGGCAGGTAGAGTCACAAAGACACAACATCTGAAGAATTCAATCAAACTGATGAATAGTTTATTACTGAAGTGTTAACAAGTGTCAGAAACATGAAGAAATACAACAAGAAGTCAAAATTATATAGAATTCAGTCATAAACAGAGGTAAAGACAGAATATGAAAATAAGGTGAATTAGACTAATTAATTGGTACATTTAATAATCCAGGTTAATTTAATTCAGGTTTAATTACGAGTCGGTTCATTTTCAGTTTACTAGGATTTGGAGGTGACCAGACTGTTTATTAGGCTGCTGGATTTTGTCAGAGCTGAAAATGATTTTTATTATCAGTCAACTTATTTATTTGATTAACTCATTAGTCTATTTGTTAAAAATGTGAAAACAAACACCCATGATAACTTCACAGATGTAAAAATGTCCCAAATTTTTATGTTTTCAGTGTTACATAATCAAAAATATTCCAATGTTATTCTCTAATCTTTTAAACGTAGTTGGATCTTTTTTGGGCAGTTTTTTTTCTGAAAAAATTTATTTTAGCAAGACGCTCAAAACTACAAACATTCAGCTCACAATGACGTATAATCAAAAAACAGAAAAATCAGATTTTTTTTTTTGTCTTGCTTTGTTTGAAAAATACTAAAACTGCTCATCTGTTACTAAAAATAATATTGTTCAGTGTTGTTCAATATTATTTTAAACTACTTTCTTACTTCTCACAGACAGATTTTAAAAAATATCCAGTTTGCACCAATGTTTAACCAAAAAACAGCAAAATCTGCCTCTTTTTTTTTTCATTTTTCACTCGAGAAATGATTATAACTGCTAACCTCTTATCCAAATACTGTGGGTTTTTTTTTAACCTTTTCATCAGCCAAACAGCAAAACATGACATTTGCAAAAATATGAACCAACAAAACCCCAGAAAATCCGGCCTTTCTAAAGCACTGACATCTGCACACATTTGGATTTTTGTTCCCTATTTTTACCTTTTTTATAAATGACTGTAGTGACAAATTCTTTTTTTCCAGATTTTGCGAATCAAATAGTAATCTCAGCTTTACATTATTTACGTTGTGTTGCATTTCAAACGTGTGTGAAGGAGAATCCCTGACAGCTTCCTCTTTATCTTGTCAGTGGTCTCGGCTACATCGTGGGCTCACAAGTCAGTAACGTAGCAAAGGACTGGCACTGGGCTCTGAGGGTGAGTTTTTATTTCCTGAAATCATCTTTCGTTCATCGTTTCTGTGTTTTGTTTTTTTGTCCTCCGATGATGTTCAGAGTTTCGTTCTGCCTCCAGGTGACTCCGGGCTTGGGGCTGATCGCTGTGCTGCTGCTGCTGTTTGTGGTCCAGGAACCAAAAAGAGGCGCCATCGAGGCTCGACCCGAACATCAGCTTCACCAGACCAGCTGGCTGGTGGACCTGCAGGCCTTGAGCAAGAAGTAGGTCAACAAAAGACAGGAAGTCAGGTTTAGTCATGAAGTGTAGAGCATGAAAACCATCAGCAGGTATTGTCTGAAAGCACAAAACCTCACAGTCTGGGTACTAAAGTAGAAACAGTCTTCCTGTCGAATACCAAAAAAACAAGAAATTGGGTCAATTTTTCAGTTTTCTCAATGTTCATCACCACAGAACATAAACTGTAACAAAGTGTGCACAGCGCTTTTGTTTTGTCTGTTCAAGAACGACAATGAAAAACAGAAACAGGCCCTTTTTTTGTTCTTGTTTTGCTTTTTCTGTTGACCCCATTTGTCATTTTTCTCTTTTAAACCAAAAACTAAAGGGAGGGAAAAAAAGAAACGGAAAACAGGTCACTTTTTGTTTCCCATTTAAAACTAAAAACAAACCAAAAACATTTCTAGCCCGCTCAAAAAGATGCACATTTGTCTCCAACTGCAATCATTTCTCCATGAGTTCTAGTTTTTATTGCCTTTCACATTTTTATTACAGAACAAACACGTCACACATTAAAAACTCTCAGTTCCACAGCTTTGCAGCACATTTGCGATGAAGCCTTTCATTTTTTTTCCCCATGCAGCCGCAGCTTCGTGTTGTCCACCTTCGGCTTCACGGCGGTGGCCTTTGTGACGGGATCTCTGGCTCTCTGGGCTCCGACCTTCCTCTTCAGAGCTGCCGTCTTCGCTGGAGAGCGAGCTCCCTGTTTGGAGGCTCACTGCGCCTCCTCCGACAGGTAACACACCTGAGAATTCACTTATCCATAAGTGACGGAGGACAACTGCAACTGATGCTGTGTTTTCCTTCCTGCAGTCTGATTTTTGGGGCCATCACCTGCGTCACAGGTGTTCTGGGCGTGGCCAGCGGCGTCCAGGTGAGTCGGCAGCTGAGGAAGAGGACGCCGCGAGCCGACCCGCTGGTCTGCGCCGCCGGCCTGCTGCTGTCGGCGCCGTTCCTCTACCTGGCCATCGTGTTCGCTCAGGCGAGCACCATCGCCACATACGTGAGTCTTAACCTGCCGTCGCCACAGCTGGAGCCTGGAAATGTAGGAAAGCTACAGACGAAACTAACGGTGCAAAATAGTGATGATCAGACCAGACAGAAAGTTTGTTTTAAAAACCTCTCGGAACCAATGGCTGCTTCAGGAGAAGGGAAGCTCTTTGTTATTGTGTTACATTGAGGACATCCCAATGAAGAGTTTTCTAGATAATACGAGGTGTGACAGAAAAGTTCCAGGACTGGTGTCACAACAGATTTGAGTTTCCCCCTTCAGACGATCAACCAGCACGTCTAGAAAGAGATCCTGCGGCGTTTGCTTCGTCCAGAAGAGGCGAGAGTTGTGGCAGAACGAGTCGTGGCTGCTTCACCATGACAACACGTCTGCTCACAATGTCCTGAGCATCCCACAGTTCCTGGCTGAGAAGAACATCTCTGTGCTGGTGCAACCTCCCTACTCACCCCACCTGGCTCTGTGGGGTTTTTTCCTCTTCCCCAAGCTCAAGGGGGTCATCAAGGGGACCCGTTTAGAAGACGTGGACGACATCAAGATGGCTGTGATGACGGAGCTGCAGAGGATCCCAGAAGAATCCTTCCAGGAGTGCATGGCGGCGTGAAGAGAAGGCTGGGGAAGTGTGTTAGACTCCAGGGGGATTACTTGGAAGGAGAAAACTAATAGTTTGGATTTGAAATCTATCTGTTGTGACACCAGTCCTGGAACTTTTCTGACACACCTCATCTTTCAAGTATTGTAGATCAGCTGTACTACCTGGTTGTTCCATCAGGTGGAACCTCTCACTGTCTAATACCGTAGAAACCAGAGGAGGCCTCACTCACACTACAGGCAGTTCATGATGGCAAGCAGAGAGCATTGTGGGAGTTCAGCTAGCAGTGGACACCATGACAAAAACTTCTGTGGAGGTTACTGACCTCCAACCAGAGCGCAGTTGTTAAGTCAAACTGGGATCAGCTAGGATGATTTATCAGCTTCCAATGTTGCTGCATTTATTATAAAATTATCCAAATTGACACCACCTGTTGTGTCAACAGAGCATCAGGTTTTGATTTATGCCGGTTACTTTAAAAATGGCTCAATGTCTGTTCGTCTCTTCAGATCTTCATCTTCCTCGGGGAGACGTTTCTGTCCATGAACTGGGCCATCGTAGCTGATATTCTACTGGTAGGAAACCTGCTTTCATTTCCATCACAGCATCTGTTTTGTTGATTTCAGACTTTACTTTTAGACTCAAGACTGTTTTTCTTTTCTTTTCTTATTTTTCTGCAGTATGTTGTTGTTCCGACCCGCCGATCCACCGCTGAGGCTCTGCAGATCGTCGTGTCTCATCTGCTGGGAGATGCAGGAAGTCCATATCTGATCGGAGTGGTGCGTCCACACAAACACTTTTACACAAACATTTACCATCTAAGGAAGCAAGTCCCAGTGAGCTTATCAAACTGGTTGTCAGCCTGCAGGTAGTTACAAGAGACGGAGCAAAAATAAACCTGACAACCAGGTGTTAGAAGGTTCAAAGGAAAACTAGATTTAATATCAGGAAAACTAACGTGAGTGAAAAACAAAGACTCTTAGTAAAAAATAAATAAATAAAAAAATCATTAATCACAGAGTTCACAAATTAATTTAATCCGAATTTATCAGAAAAAACAAAAACAGGGTTTAAATCAAAGCGATTTGATTGGCCGAGTAGGAACTACACAGAGTACTAATTGGTTAATTGATATTTACCAGACTGACACTGACCTACTGTCTTGTGTTTATGGGTCAGTTCAGACAGAATTAAATACATACACGGCTTCATTTCAGTTCAGAGTTTACGTGTTTGTTATTAAAGCTAAATTCTGTAGAATATTATGGTGGAATTTTGTGACCTGGGAATTTTTCTCTTTGTACCCTAAAAACATTGCTGGGAAACCAAACAAAGGGTTTGATATGTCCAGAAATATAACTACTACAGACAGTAGTTTGAATTAAATGGCTCCAGCAGAGGGTTAGGTGTTACTCATCAGTCCAGCAGCAGCCTTTTGACGATAGTTTTCTGTCCTTTATGTCTACAGAACAGAAAAGGTCTCAGGTTTAGTTCAACATCATGTAAACGTCCTTAAATCCTCGTCTCCCCTCTCAGGTCTCCGACTCTCTGAGGAAAAACGACTCGTTCCTCTGGCAGTTCCGCTCCCTGCAGCTCTCCCTGCTGCTCTGCTCCTTCGTGGCCGTGGTGGGCGGAGCTTTCTTCCTCGCCACGGCGCTCTTCATCGAACAAGACCGAAACCGAGCCGAGAACTACGTCCTCACAGGTGAGTCCCGTCAGCAGAGAGTTTCGCTTTAATGATCTTTTGCCATCCTGAGGTTTTTGTCGCCTAAAATACAGATATTTGTGAAATTTTGGCTTCATATAGAAAATACTTGCAGAGACGATTTTGTTCTATAAATTATCCATCTATTAAAGATTAAACCTGAAATGTTCTCTGTTATTTCTCATCATGACACTGATTTATAATCTGTAGTCTTGGACAAGCTGATCAACTGTTTATGGGTGAAAGTTGAAATATGAAGAAAAAAAACTGTCGTGAAAAGTTCCATCTTTGACACATTAACAAAAACACAGATTCACATGTAGCTGCATGTCACAATAACACAAAACTAAACCTAAAGAATAGTTTTAATATGAAACGATTAGTCGAGAACCATTTTGAAACTCCTACGTGGATTAAACTGTCAATACTTTTAGTTTTGTGCTACAACTCGTCAGAGCAGCTGTGGCTCAGCTGGGAGAGCAGGTTGTCCTCCAATCGTAAGGCGGTTCGATCCCTCGTCCCTCCACAGACAAAGTGTCCTTCATTCACACACATTCATACACCAATGGTGACAGAGCTGCCATGCAAGATGCTGCCTGCTATTGGGAACAACCTCAGGTTCAGTGTCTTGCCCAAAAACACTTCCTCTGTGGAGGGGCGGGGGATCGAACCGCCAACCTTGTGATTGGAGGACAACCTGCTCTACCAGCCGAGCCACAGCCGCTAAAGATAATGTGTCAAAGATGGAACGTTTCCTCATGGTTCCAGTTTTGTTTTCATGTTTCATCTCACTCATAATCAGAGATTATTTGATCTATTTGTCCAGTATTACAGACGGTGAATCAAAGACATGATGAGAAATTCAGGTTTTTGTCTTTAATCGTTCCTGATGTACTGTTGTTCAAACGATCTTAAATTTTAATGTGCAGATAACTTGCTGAAAGTGAGTCGACAGGCATTTAAAATAAATAAATAAAACATCTCTGATGGTATTTGACATATTAAACTAAAAATTCAGATAGTATTTTAAATATTTGTGTTTTTTTAATTGGGGGGGAAAAAAAGTTTATAAACTGGAATTAGTTTTTTGCTCCCGTGATATTTTTGTCTTCAGCTGAATAATTGAACTTTGTTGTCTTTGTGTTTTCAGACGACGAGCCGATCGTGGTTCCTAAAAGCGGCCGGTCGACTCGGGTTCCTGTGTCCAGCGTCCTGATCTGACAAACCTGACGGAGGCTCTTCTCTCAGCTGTGGTTCTTCTATTTAATCTTCACGACTGCTGGGCAGAAACGCTTTTATTTACAGGATTTGTGACTCTTTTTTTTTTTTTTTTTAAGAACTTCTCCGGGAACATTTTTGAGAGCACTTTGTTTGGCCTCCAGATGTTGTTTTTGCTCGACACGAGGCTCGTCGGTGTTTTCAGAGCTGATATGACGTCGAGATCGAGCTCTAAAGACTCCCAGCATCGACAGAAGAAGCTCTGAGGATTAAATTCCACCGTTTATCCAGGACAGAAATGACCTGATGCTTCTCTTTAAAGCAACTGATCCAGGATCAGAGACGATTATCTGCAGTTTAACCTCAACCAAGTACAGATCTTAACTCATTTTATATCCAGGAGGAGCTTTAATAGTCAGTTTTCATAACTTCCTTTGTAAATGTTTGAGCTCATTTTAATATGAACACTAATCTTCCTGCAGCAGAAAACCTCAGTTTCCTTTTCATCCATTTCACTCATTAACACCGTTTGACTGTTCAGTTTTGAAAGATTTTCACTGTTTCTGGGTTGTTTGTTTCATCGGAGCGGGTACATTTCCAACTGCAGAAGATTACTTTGTTATTTTAAAGAAGAAAAAAAAAACCCATAAAACTCTCAATCGAATGTTAATCTCAAATTATTTTAGCAAAAACCTCTTTTTTGTGATTTATTAAATGATAAAGTACTTGTCACATGTTTGTGTTTGTTTGGACTTCATGAATTTAAATATGCTACGTTTCAAGGTTCAAAGTTTAGATGGAAAGTTGAGATTTGAAGGATTCGTAGACGCCCTATCTCATAATTACCAGATGAGGAAAGGTGCCGCATTGGCCACTGCTTCACTCAGAAACCTGCACACCCACGAAGAGGTAAAAGCATATATGTGATACACGGCATCTTGTCTAGAGTAGAATTGAAAACACAGAGAGGACAGACGTTTCCCCTCTTATCTCCTTTTTATCTCGTAATTCCGAGATCCGGATGTCTAATGTCTATTTTTCTCTGAATGCAATGCGCTTCCGTAGATTCACGAGGAGACAATAGTTTATTTTTTTTAGCAGGGACACTAGCAGCAGACAAATCCATCAGACTCAGACTGTGGTTTAATTTTTTTATTTACTAATAACAAATTGCTGAAATAAAAAATGATAGCAAACTATATTTTTATTATAATAAATATTAAATCAATAACTTAAAGGATTCTTCAGACCACAGAATTAAAAAATAAATG
>NW_007578739.1:252889-267689 GCF_000690725.1 Stegastes partitus
ACTGATCTAAGTAATAAACCCCAAATCAATATTTTATCATGTGTTAACGTAATTCTGTATCTCTGATCTAGTCCACGGTACAATGGGACTGATTTTGTGCAGATGGGTCACATTTATGGACAGTTTTAGACTAGTTTAGACGGGAACAGATCTGAGTTTTGATCAGTTTTGGATTTGGTTTTGGAACTAGCTTGAACTTGTCTCAGACTTTATTTGGTTTTTGATTCATTTGAAATTTAGTTTTGGACTAGTTTGGACCTGGGTTTAGATTAGGTTAAGTCCTGTTTTTTTTGACTGGGTCTTGAACTTGATTTTGAACTTGAGTCATTTTGGATCTGGTTCTAGACTTGGTTTCAAGTTGGGACGTCTGAAGTACTGATGCTTTCTGTAAAACAAGAATAACCAGATATTTAGACAAACCTTTGTGTCACAGTTTGTGTCATTCTCAACTTTGACGCCAAGATTTTTATTTTTGATTCCAAATATCTTCTTCCTTGATCGACCCTGACCAAAAAGCATCTGTTTTAAACTCCGACAAAGACTTTTGTTTGGAGCGATGGAGCAAAATGTGGCTTAAATGATCATTAAATAACGCAACAGCCTTTCCTCAGCAGGTGTCCTCCATCATTTATGGGGGTTTCTCGGAGTCTTGACATGAGAAAAGAGGCCGTGTGATGCAGGAGTGTAGAGGAGGCTTCGCTGTGGTTTCCTGTCAGTAGGTGGGAGGATGTCGAGTCGGTTGCAGCAGCAGCAGCGTTTTCTCGCAGCGCTGCAGCTTCATAACAGCCGGCGACGCTCTGAAGCGAGCAGTCACACCTTCGAGGTGTTTGTGTGGAGCACTTTGAGCTTTTCCACTTTCCACCAGCAGTTTGAGACAAAGAGCTGAAGCGGCCTCCAGTCAGCGCTCACCGCAGCACAAACGTGAACTTTAATGGTAGCCGGCTGGTTAGTGAGTCACCTGTTTAGTGAGTCATCCTCTGCTCCGGTCTACCACAAAACTCTGACTTTTACAGACTCCATTCTGTCTGTTTTCACAGGTTTTAAATCTCTTCCTCAGAGTCATAGCTTGTGGCGGGAGCTTGAAGGCTTCTGGGAGGTGATTGGGTGCAGCGATGACGGCGAGGCAGTGACGAAGACGAATCACCAGCTCATCGTCGAGGAAGAAGCAGCAAAGTTGTCCTCAGAAATGGCGTCTGTTCGGTTACAGTAGTCGACCCATGTGGACCAGATACTGAGGAGGAGACGCCGAAGCTTCACCAATCCTCCATCACCGAACCAACCGTCGGTCCGATTGCCGTTTCTCCTCAGGTGTCGGTGAGGTTTCATCATTTTTGTCTGCAGGTGTGGGCGACTGGGCTTCCTGGTTTGGACTGGTTCTTGACTGGTTTGGACACGATTGGTTTGGGACTTGATTTTGGATTTTCTGGTTTTAAACTGGGTGTGCTTGGTCTTGGATTGGGTTTTGGGTTCAGTTTTGGACTGGTTTTGGGATCGCCTGGTCCTAGTTATTGATTTGGGTGTGGATTTGGTTTTGGAATGGTCTTGGACTTGTTTGGACCTGGTTTTGAAGATGATATTGGACTTGGTTTTGGTTGAGGTTTTTGGATTTGGTTTTTGAATCATTTGAGCCTTTTTTTAAAGCTGGTTTTAAACTGGATGCTGTATTTGGTCTTGGATTTGGTTTTGGACTAGTTCTGGGCTTGTTTGGACCTAGTTATGGATTTGGGTTTGGACTAGGTTGGACCTCATTTTAAATCTGATTTTAAACTTATTTGGATGTGATTTTGGACTAGATTGGATCCAGTTTGGACTTAGTTCAGACCTGGCATAGAACTGGTTTGATTGGTTGTGGGTGGATTTTTGAACTTGGTTAGGGTTAGTCTTGTTTTAAACTGTGACTGGATTTGGGCTAATTTTTGACTGGCTCCTGATTTAATTTTAAGCCTGGTTCAGATTTCATTTTAGACTTGGTTTTGGACCGGTTTCAGACTTGATTTTAGATGTGATTTAGACTGTCCAGACTAGATGTAGAGTAAGTTTTGGCTTTTTTTTTTTTTTTTAGACTTGACTTTGGACTGGTTTTAATTTTATTAGAGACTTGATTTGAGGTTTGTACTCTCCTTTGGACTGGTTTTTAACTGGTTTTGGATTCGGTTTTGGCCTGGTTTAGACCTGACATTCCTTCCCAGCATGCACAGTGAGCAGCAGGTCGGCCTGTTTCTCAGCAACGCCTTATTAAGTAGTCAGACTTACACTCGTTTTACTCATTAAGTCGACAGCAAAACTTTTCCTCCTTAATCCGGAATTTCACTCTGATTTCCTGAAGTTTTGTAATTTGACCGTTTAGTCGAGTAAAACATCTCAGAAATATCAGTGGACATGGTTTTTAGAAAACTATCTAGATTGTAGAAGTCAACAGAGATTTTATTATTCACATAAACGTATCACAGAAACGGAACTCTCAATAACTAGTTTTTCTGTGGGACAAATTGTTGTAGGTCAAATACTCAATTTATATATATATATGGAATTTATCTGTAAAAGAAAAGTTCTTTGTATATTAGATCAACATACAGGCACAAACTGAGTTTAGTTTTAAACCAACTAATTCAGGCATTTGAGTATAAATTGCTCGCAGTGTTAAATTGATGCAACATCATTGTATCAATTGTCAAAATAATAATTGGATTTCTGTCTTGCATTCATGCACTTAATTAAGTGGTGGGGACAGATGACTTTATAATTTGATAGTTCTGCATTTATCTCACAGCTTTGGTTACTTCTGAGATTTAGATTTTACTTAAATACATCATTTAACACCTAAATAGACTCAGATTAAAGTGACAAACAGTTAAAAAGCAGATAGACAACATATGACCAGAAAACAGCGATAATACTTCACATGCATGGATCAGAAACAATAATTCAACATTATCTACATAATAACAGTTTGTCCTGATAAAAAAGTAGGTTTAGATGTTTTGGGTACATTTTACTGCAGACTCTGTTGTACTTTTAGTGTAAAGGACTTTTAGTGCAGGACTTTTCATTTAGAAATGTTGCTGTTTTGCTTTCAGCTTTAGAAACCACAGCAGCATCAGCGTTAAACCAGACTCAGATAACATTTGGTCACACCTGCGAAAACTCTTCCTCTAAACTACTCACAAGTTTACAGTACACAAGCATCAGCAGGAAAAAGTACCAGAAGTTCTCATATCACTGGATTGAACATTAAGACGTCTTTTGATGCAGCTTCTAAAGCTGTGGACTTTCTTTGCAGACTGGATTTAAAACGTCGTTTTAGACTGGTTTCATACTGGTTTTGGACTGGACTTTTACCTGGAATAGACTGGTTTTGGACTTGGCTGTTAACTGGTTTTAGACTGGTTTTGGGCTGAGTTTCAGACTTGGTTTCGACTGGTTTTTGATTTGATTTTGGACTGGGATTAGCTTAACTTTGAACTGGTTTTGGACTTTGGTTTTAACCCTGGATTGGTTTTAGACTTGGTTTTAACTGGTTTTTACACAGTGTTAAACTGTTTTTGGACTGGTTTTTAGACTGGATTTTGAAATTTGGTTTGGCATTTGGATTTAGACTTGGTTTGGACTGGTATTAGACCGATTTCTTTTTCAGTATTATTATTTTTTCAGGGTTTTTTCACCTTTAATTGACAGGAGAGTGAAGAGAGACAGAGAAACGTGGGGAGTAGAGTGGGGGAAAGACATGCAGCAAATGAGCTGCTAGCTGGACTCGAACGGCGGTCACTGCGTCGGGATTATAACCCCTGTACACGGGTCGCCGTCTTATCCAGTTGAGCTACTGGGGCGCCGGTATTAGACCAATTTCTAACTGGTTTCTAACTTCAGCTGAGTTGATTTTAATCAAGGAAACGCATCACACATCCGGGCTCCACTTTCTTTTATCAGATTTTATCTCGACTTCTCTGACTAAATGTTGAAATGCAGCTAGTGGTTTTCATAAAATCAATTTTCTTCCTGTCACTCTTCTGTTCCACATCTTTTTCAACACATTTCTGTTTGCTTGCAGCTTTTAGTAAATCCTGTCGGAGTTTTCGTGGCGAGGCCAGCGATCATAAAATGGCTGCTTCTTACACTGTGGCGATGACCTCTGTGAGGACGATAAAATGAGAGTTTTTAAGTCGTGAAAGCTGAAAATGGGAGCTGTGTGTTTGAGGCAGGTTTCCAGTGTCTCCAGCGTTCAGACTCGGCTGCTGGGTGCTTAATGAAGAGTTCAGGACTGCAGAGGAAACAAACTGATCTGTACGAGTCACGTGGTTTAACTTCCTGTGATCAGGATGTCGATCAGTTCTTCTCCTGAAGCCTCAGAAAGTAACAATCAGCAGATATTTATGAAAGTAGAGCAGCGGCTTCGTCTGAGGAAACACGTGTTCCTTTTGTATTTATTTTATTTAACATTTATTTTACCAGGTAACTTAATTGAGAACTGGTTCTCATTTTCAATAACGACCTGGTCAAGAGGCAGAATACAAACAAGATGAACAGGAAAAACAGATGTCATGTACAGCAACTCACACAATTAATGACAAAACAAATTACACAAAGACTTGTAAAACAGAGAGGCTAAAAACAGCTGCAGTGGTCCTGAAGTGTTGCTCCAACTGATTTTTTGAGCAACAGGAGTGGTACGTGAGTTTTAGGGAATCTTGCAAATGGTTGCAGTCATTAGCGGCAGAAAACTTGAATGAGGATCGGCTGAAAGTGGTGCGGACTTTGGTAATGTGGAGGTTTATGAGACGTTCATTTTAACAAGAATAAATTTGGCGGGGTGTGTGAATCAACATTTGTTACGGTATAGAAAACTGATTCTGGATTTAACTTTGGAGAGCAGAGTGCTGATATGTCATTCAAATAAGAGTCAAATTCCCAGATACTCATAGCAGGACACAGATTGAATCTCAGTGCCGTTCAGTGAGAGAAGTTTGATCGGACAGTCAATTTGTGGGAGGGTTCTGTTGAAGACCATGCATTTGGTTTTGCTTGTGTTTAGTGACAGAAGAAGATCGGCGAAAGCGTGTTGAATGTAACTGAAGCTGATCTGTAGCGCAGACAGGGCAGCGTGGAGGGAGGAACTACATGTATAGACAATGGTGTCATCGGCGTACAGATGGATGTGCGAATTGTTTACGGCATGGGTTATATTGTTGATGTAACTGTTAAAGTGTGTTCGAACATACAAGCATCATGAGAAACTGTATTTTGAACTGATTTCAGACTTTGTTTCAGAGTGGATTTTGGTCTGATGTTACACTGGTTTTGTACGGGTTTTGGACTTCGTTTAGAATTTGATTTCAGATTTCGATTTGGACATTTGAGACAGATTTTGGACTTGTTTTGGGGTGTTTTAGAATTCGGTTTGGCCTTAGTTTCAGACTTGGTTTTGAACTTCTTTTGGACTGGATTTGACTAGATTTGAAGAGTTCATTTGCAAAAGCAGAAACAGAAGTTGAGTGGATTTGACTCAGTTAAATGACATCATAAAAATAGAGATAATTTACATTTGATTGATACTGTCTCAGGTAGACGACGGAAAAGTGGGTTTTGTGAAGGTTTGTGAAGATGGAGTTATCTGTTTTTGGAAATGAACTCTTAATTTGAACTTAGTTGTAGACGGATTTTGGATTTGTTTTTGGGGTGTTTTGGGTTTGACCTGATTTGAAGGGTCGGTTCAGACTTGTATTTGAAGCCTCTCGAACAACTCCCCACAGTTATTGTGAGGATTCAGTGTATCAGAGTGACTGAGTATGATCCAGACTGACTCCATGATGCTGAGATGGATGAATTTAAGACAATGAGATTCATTCTGATGGTGATGGAGAAGAATCTGAAGTTTCTAACACTTTTGCACATATGATTGTAACGAGGACATTTCTCCTGAATAATAAGGAAAAAAACTTTTCCAGAAAATGGCAAATGAAATCTTCTCATATTTTTGATGGATGGTGATACAAAGTCTGCTGTCCTTTATGAGATATTCCTGAAACATTAAAACTAAAAAGATCACACAGTGGTATCAGTCTTGTTATTTAAGATGTTCAACAGACATGTTTAACTCTGATTGAAACTGAACCTTCCATCTTTGTTTTCTGAACATAGTGGAAATTTGACAGGTTTTTTTAAAGTGAGGCAGTGATTGGTAGAAGTTTCCATTGTTTTCTTCAAAGGCAGAAAAACCTCAAAGTGAAAAACAGCAAAGTTCCACTGAACAGTGAAAATACTTTAAGTAGAACAGTTCAAGATGCTCTGATGAAGCAACTTTTGTCTCGTCTGCTTCAGGTGGAACCGAGTGTCACGGCTTCCTGTTTTAAAAAAAAACTTTATTTAAATAAAGCGTGTTGACAACAAACATCCTGCTTCATTTTCAGCTTCAACCCACAAAACACAGATGGACTCTGGTTAGGACAAGTTTGACTCATTACAGGGTGGTTTTATTCTTGGTTTTGGACCGGATTTGAACTTGTTTTCAACTAGATTTGGATTTTGTTTTACTCTTGTTGTTGATTGGTTTTGCACTTGTTTTGGACTGAATTTGAACTTTGATCAGACTAGTTTTAAAGTTGGATTTTGCCTGGTTTTGAACTTGTTTTCGACTGGATTTGATACAGGTTTTGACTGGTTTTAGTCTTGGTATTAGACTCGTTTGGACTTTCTTTAGACTGGCTTTATACTTGGTTTAAAAGAGGGTTTTAAACTGGATTTAGATGTTGTTTGGATTGGTTTTATTCTTGGTTTCAGACTGACTTTAGATCTGGTTTAGACTGGTTTTATACTTGGTTTTATACTTGGTTTTAGACCTGATTTTAGACTGATTTGGACTCTGTTTTAGACTCGTTTTGGATTGGTTTTCGACTTGATTTTAAACTGGTTTTGGAATCTGTTTTACATTAGTTTTATGTTTGGATTTTATATGTGGTTTTAAACTGGTTTTGGACCTGATTTCAACAATCCTTAATGTAACTGTGGACGAGATTTATGTTATATACGTTTTATGCGTCATGCACTCAGTTTCTAAAAGACATCAGCTGATGTAGATTCTTTATTATCTTTAATAGAGAGCAGACTGTCACATACATATTCAAATCTGCAGGTACAGCCATGAGATTGGTCGAATATACAAACTGATTCCAGCTGTTCATTAAAAATATAAGATATCTCTGCTGGGTGAAATATTCAAGCTACAGACTTCATGTTTTATGTTCAATCCAACAGAAATATTCCACCTGTCCTGAGCGTCACTTTAGACACATTCATCCATCCATCCATCCATCCATCCATCATCTATACACCACTTAATCCTCACTAGGGTCATGGGGGTCTGGAGTCTATCCCAGCTGACTCAGGGTGAAGGCAGGGGACACCCTGGACAGGTCACCAGTCTATCACAGGGCTACACTTAGAGACAGACAACCAAGCACACTCACATTCACACCTACGGACAATTTAGAATCATCAATTAACCTCAACATGTTTTTTGACTGTCTGGGAGGAAACTGGAGAACCCGGAGAGAACCCACATTGCACGGGGAGAACATGGAGACTCCACGCAGAAAGATCCCGGGTGTCCTCACTGAGACGCCAACCAGCAACCTTCTTGCTGCGAGGCAACAGTGCTAACCAACTGCGCCACCCTGCAGCCCAACAGAGAACCCAATAATCCAAAGTTGCCTTTGGACGCCCCCTAAGCAAGTGGTTGGCAACAGTGTGAAGGAACCGAATAACCCCAATGGGAGGGGGGAAAACTATTCAGAAACTGTGGGATCTCCACTAGAATTTAAAATTAAATTTGGAAGGTTTGGACAGAGCCGTCACCCTGAGTCAGCTGGGATAGGCTCCAGCCCCCTCGCGACCCTAGTCAAGATTAAGCGGTGTATAGATAATGGATGGATGGAAGTTCGGACTGAATCTTTCCGTCTTGACAGTGAAATCTCAGACTTTGTGATGCTTGTCTTTCCTCCTCAGATGAACCATGGACGCCTCCTGGCTCTGTGCCCTCGTGTCTGTCGCCATTTTCATCGCCGTCGTCCTCCTCGCCGTCACCTGTCTGGACTGTAGGAACAAAAACCCGCTGGGTGGGATGAAGTTTCTGTGTCAGCATGTGGTTTACATGTTAGCTTCATGAAGTCCTCGGTGGTTTCCATTTAGACCTGTTAACACAGCCTTACGCCAGAGTTTTCGCACGTCTAATGTTCATGTGATTTTTGGTTGCTCACAGATTTGTCTTTACTTCACTGTTATTTTAGTTTAATTTGTTTCCCACCAACAGCCTCCATCAGGGAGACCGCTTCAGAGGAGTACGTGTCGTAAGTCTTCTGCAAGTCAGTTAAACAAAATGAAATCCTAAAATAATCACAAGTTGCTAACAGGTGTCTTTATTTGTTTAAACCAGACCCAGTTCATTCATAGTCATCCATCCATGTAAGTATGAAACACCAGAGGAGTTCACATTTGCTGGTTTAACCACTTAAATTATATAACTTATGTTACTTCTTTTTATTTATTTTTTTAAAATTTGATTTTGGACTGGTTTAAAACCTGATTCTGTAATTGGTTTAGACTAAATTTGGATTAGGTTTGGACTGGTTTTAAATGAGATTTGTACTTCATTTGGACAGGTTTGGTACTTGGTTTTAGACTAGTTTTAGGCTTGATTTGGACTGTGTTAGACTTGGTTTTAGGCTGGAATTGGACTTGAGTTAGACTGGTTTTAAACAAGATTTAGACTTAGTTTGGACATGTTTTGTACTTTGTTTAAGAATGATTTTAGTCTAGATTTAGACTTGATTTACACTTAATTTAGACTGGTTTTATATTAGGTTATATGCCGGTTTTGATCTTTCAGCTTTTGGAGGGAAAAAAGTTTCAAAAGGCATTTTCTTTTTCTTTTTTTTTATCACTAGACTGTGTAACACTGACTCTGTGTCTCCTGAATGTAAAGTTGAAGTATTTAAGAATGTTTTTGTTAGACGAGTTGTTTTATGTGAATACATGCTTCAGTCCATGTTTGTGACTTTAACTCTTTGCTGATGATGCTGTCATTGATGTTGGTGATGATGATGAGGATGATGATGAGGATGATGATGAGGATGATGATGGTATTCTCCTCTCTCTTGAGATGCAGCCCAGCCAGTTACTGACCTAACCTCCATCCGCTTGCCCTCCAACCATCTGTCACCATCGTGAGTCACTTTTTATGTGGGAGTCTGAGACTTTCTGATACACTTGTCCATCTGCTACCCTTCTTTCTCATGAAATAGTTTTAAGTTAATCTAAAGAGTTCCTTTGCCTTCAATCAGTGCTTTGATTTGGTCAGAAAATCTGCTCCTCTGGTGTAACTTTTTACTGTTGGGTGTTTTTGTTTGTTTATTTGTTTGTTTGTTTGTTTGTTTGTCTGTCCACATTCAGCCCAAATCCAGCTCAGTGGCGACCTCGACCCCACCCCCCATCAGAAATCGGTGAGATTCTCCTTTGGCCTTCTCCTGCTGTTATTGAAATTTAGGTTACTCAAGAGTTTATTCTGTATTTTATGTTTCAAAAAAAAACAAAAACTGTAAGGAGTAACCTTTGTTCAAATGTTTACATTTCAATATGGTCTAACTTGGAATCTTAACAAAATCACTTTTTTTCTGTCCCACAGAGAGCACTCCAAGTTATGAGAATCCAGGCATTGGTAAGATCTTTTTAAAAAGGCAACTGAGAAGGAACGAGTTGAAGACATTAACAAACTATATTGCTTAAACCTTTTTTAGACTGGATCTAGACTTAGACTTGGTTTAGATTAGATTTAGACTTGGTTTAGTCCTGGCTTTGGACTTGGTTTTAGATTACATTTGAACAAGGTTTGGACTGGTTTTATACTTTGAATCAGTCTTGATTCAGACTGGTTGTAGACTAGATTTAGACGTGGTTTGGACAGGTTTTATACGTGGCTTTCCACTGGTTCCAGACTGAATTTGGACTTGGTTTTAGATTAGGTATAGACTACATTTGAACTAGCTTTGGATTGATTTTGGACTTGGTTTCAGACATGATTTGGACTTGGTGTAGACATGGGTTTAGACTAGATTTGAACTTAGTTTAGACCTGGTTTTGGACTTGTTTTAGAGCTAGTTTTATACTAAATAAAGCGCAACTGAGAAGCAACGTGTTGAAGACATCTACAGAATGTATTGCAATCAGTTGTAACTAAACTTAGATGCACATTTCTGGACTACAAACACTAGAATAGGCTGATGAGTCAACAGCTCTGAACAATCTGGAGATACCAGAGAAGAAACCCAGTGGCGTCCAAACATGCAAACAGCAAGTAAACAATGCAAACTGAACTGACAGAGGTTTATATTTCTATGACACTGATTTAGAAGCCTGAAAAAGTCCAATTACTTCTTGGTCTTGACCCTCAAACTTGTTGTCACCCTCATGTTTCTACTTGTTGGTCTTCATGCAGGTTAGATTGTTGAACTCCACTTGAAGCTTGTTAGCAGAACGTGATCCCAACTTGATGGACGAGTTGTCTCTAAATGGAAATGATTGGTCTTGATTTAGGACTTGCTGGACCAATGGTTTATAATCATGCTGAGTTCTGGTGTCACTAGAAGTAGAATCGACCTGCTGAACCCTTTCAGGCCTTTTAGATATTAGCGAGTTTGAATGTACTCATATGAATTCGGTCAACCTGTTGGTTTTCCTGCAGAATCTGAACCTTTGGAGAGCGACGCTGACGATGCCGGATCCGGATACATGTAGGTTTTCTGTCTTCTCCTTCCACGGCTGTTTTTGTGGCGTCTCTTGTACCAGGATCGCTGCTACATCAACAGTTTAAAAAATAGACTCTGATCATTTCTTCTTCTGTGGTTTTTGCAGAATTGTGTTGCCTGAAGGACAACCCTCGACGCCCAGTTCAGGTAGAGGTACAGTTTGGTAAAGTTTTGTCTAAAGCAGAGAAAAATACTTAGAAAGACATGAAGTCAGACTGATGTCGCAGATGAACTGATCAGGCGTTTGTTTTTAATCCTCAGATGTTCCACACGACTACGAGAACGTATCACCACCTGGTAGTAGGGCAGAGTCGGGTAAGATGAGTCAGTATTTACTTGAGGTGTTTTTACAGCGGGGGCATGACAGGGATGTCTAAAAATAAAACATGTACATATACTTTGGGATATGGGGCATCCCTGGAATTATTGGTTTGGATCTAAAATTAACAGTTTTTAAAACACGGCTTCCCAAAAAAAGTGCTGTCTTGGCTCAACTTGCCCCCTGCAAGGGGTACATTGAGCCTTTGGAGAAAACGTGTTGGGGTAAATTGTGCCAGCTATTGTGTTGAAGTAAAATTGAAAATGTTGTACCTTATATAATGCTATATCAAAGGAAGACAAATTCAATACCAAGTGACCTCTTAAAAGTTGTATTTAAAGATAAAATGTACAACTTTAAAGACCAATTTCCTTCAATAAGGTCCACAGATGACACATTTTGGATCAAAATCATGTCATTTTTACATATATAAAGGCTACAACTTTAAAGGCCGCTTGTCTTCAGTGAGGCCTTATCTTCAAGGACGTACATCGTGTTCAGCAGAAAAATACAAAACAGAATCACAGGCTCAGTGGGAAAATACAGATTCAGAATACAAACATAGCTATTACAACACTGCCCTATGTGGTCTTTCTTCCGTTACCTCAACTTATTTCAAATTCGCTTGTTTCCTACATTTGCGCTCACATTTCCACAAATACATTTAAATAATCACTGATGATTCTTCTTCTGTCCTCAGAGAACGACGACTATCAGAATGTGACGCCGCTGCCCTGTAAAGGTGAGTCTGACATCCAGGTTCTGTTCGCTTTCACTTCATTTGATCTGTAGTTTCAGAAACTCACAAACTTTCCCTTCATAAGGTTTACAGATAGATACATTTAATCTGCCACAGAAAATAGTCCCCAAAGCATTACTTGCTAGTCTGTTTTTTTTTCTTTTTTTTTTTAAAAACTAACTTTTGGAAATCATTGCAGTACACCGTGCAGTCTCACTGCAGGATCTTTCAGCAAACTTTTCAGAGTGTAGGTTGCTGCTCAGGGGTTGTTGTTTCTTGAAATGAAGGAGGGTTTTTGAAAACATAGATGACATAAGGGGAAGAGAAAGCTATGTAAAATATGAGACAGAAATGGTCGACTGATACCTGCAATCTACATCCGATACGTCAGGTTCTTCTGTACAGACTCTGGTTGGAAACGACATCAACAGAAGACCTGCACAATTATTTTAGTTTCTCTTTGGTGATCAATGATCGTCTTTGTTTCTTATTTTACATGATAGTAAGTTGAATAACTTTGAGTTTTAGACAAAATGAGACATTAAAAGATATTTGATCAGTGTTTTTCTAATGTTTTATGAACTACCAGAAAAATCGATTATTGAGAAAACGAGACGTGTCCAACGAACAGCATCGTGCTCCCCTGAGGAGGATTCTTTGTGCTGCAATGTCGTTTTATTTCTTCTCATACTTCCACCTGAACACATGAAATTAAACCCCAAATGTGTTGATTATCGCAGAATCAGACTTACACTGGCATCTAGCTTCGATTGGTCCATCAGTGCCGATGTCAGTGCCGATGTCGCCTATAAGCGACAGCGACAGCAACAACGACAGCGACAACGACGACGATGATGAGGATGACGACGACGACGAATCAGGGAACTACGTAAACCAACAACCTGTAAGGGACAGAAACTCTCACGCTTTTAGATCGTCGTGTGAACCAGCCGTCGCTCAGTTTGTCTTGTTCCCCTGCAGATGATCTTCCGCTAACCAGGTGCATGATGGGACGACTGACTGACTGAGCTTCTTCACCGACATCTTCATTCTTCTTCCTTCACGAAACTGCTGACGGTGTTTATTTAAAGAGCTGAATGGCTGAGAAGTGTTTCCTCACATGGAGAACTGGGTCATAATTTTCCATTTCTTGTCCAAACAAAAGTGAGATTTTGTCGGTGTTTTCATTCTTTACACAGCAGGAAGTAAAATAAAACACAACCAGGAGCCTAAAACTGTGCAGATGATGAACATCACAGACAGAAAAAAATCTTCCCTGAAACTAGAAGATGTGCTCTTTGTCAGTAAACGCCATGAGTCTGATGTAAGGTCACTGAAAAAGTCTGTTTGGAAGTTGCCTGAGAATCTTCCTGATTTTAGATTTCTTCAGCGATGCAGTGGCAGAAGTCTGTACATCCAGACTCACTGCCAACAGACACTTCTGCTCATTTTATTACAGATGGTTCTACAAAATGAGAACAAATCCAGGCTGAGAACAGCAGTACCGCCCCAAACCATTCATTTCCGTGCCAAAGTTTGATTTATACTGAATAGCTAGTTAACCAACACGTTTCTTCTGGCTGGTAATGACATAAACAAGTGATGAAAGGTGGGTTTTTTGTACTAGAAATGTTCAAAATGATTCCTCCCCTTTCTCAGTAATTGATGTTCTCATCTTGATTTGTCACCACATTAAATGGTTCTTCGGGTCTTACTTGCTATTCCTCTGATCTTTGTTTCCCTTTTACTTCAAGATTTGTGGCAGATTTCAAAGTACTGATATTTTTGAACATGATATTTTTAGTAGTGTAAAAAACAACAACATAAAAATAGTTCAAATACTTCATTGACATCTAACACAGTGTCTTACTGGGTTTTGTCACGTATTCATTTCAATTCCAGAAACAAAAAAAAACAACCTGTTGGTCAAATAAAACATCGCAATAGATTCAAAACCTTGAACAGAACCAAGAACCAAGTAGTTAACTAGTTCATCCGCTGCCGAAAATAGTCCCCAAAAGAGGCAACATTTCCTCAGGTTTCCTTGTTTTCAGGAAATCTTTATTTTCTTTGGTCAGCAGATTAACAGAAACTGTTGGAAAGTCACTTCACGTCTTTAACCAGACGAACTGGTGGCTAAAGGACAAAAACTCACACCGGCCTGTTGATCATGATTCCTGCCGCACAGTTTCATGTTTACTTTCCTCAAATATTAGATGTTTTCCTGCAAACGTGAAATTTCACGTTCAGGAAAAATATTTGTTTAGTTGAACGAGTCACCATCCGAATTCAACCTGAGTCCTACAGGTTGGAAACACTAAATTAAAATTCAGAATGATGTGTTTTAGATTTTAGTCTCAACGACTCAGTGAAAATCCACCAACATGAAAAGTATTCCTTGTATCCGGTGTCCAATGTTTCAATTCATTTTAGTTTGTTCTTTTTTGACCGTTTCACCTTTTATTTCCTACAGGCTGATTTTTTCCTCCACAGAAAGGAGAGCGGCCATGTTTGAGCTTTACTTTGACTTTACTGACAATCCTGAGAATGTCTTGATTCGCAAATGATGTATTTATGTGTTGTTGCCTTGGTTACTGTTGTCTCCAGGTCTATAATCCTGCTGTGTGAACATAAAATGTTTTTAAGCAACTAAAAATAAACCTTAAAAAAAAAAAACTTGAACTGGTGTCACTGTCATTTGTGTCACCTACAGCAAGATTAAAGTCAGTGTGACTTCAATGAAATGGAAGTCAACACTCAAGCAATACCATGTGACTCTCAGAGCCAAAGTCTTATGGACACTTTATGGACACAGTCTCAAAGGACACTTTTCCCACTATATACTACATCCTGATGCGTTTTCAGGACATTCTGGAACGTGACATTTTTTGACAAAAACGACATGCTATAGTATGACTTTTTTTTCCAGGCCCAATGATTCGAGAGCGT
>NW_007578740.1:0-17623 GCF_000690725.1 Stegastes partitus
CAAAATTGCGTAGCTCTAGGCCAAATGTGCTTTTGACAATTTAGAAGGTGGGGCTGTGGAGCAATTTTTCTATTGAGGTGTGTATTGTTCTTCCAAATTATTTTCACCGGGTCTGGTCCTGCTCGGACCCTAATAAAGTCTTCTACCCAGTAAACCAAATGGCTTGGGCTCTAAAAGAACCAAAAAGTCCTGAATAGGGTTAAATAAGTGTGATGAGGCCTTCTGTGTTCTGCAGACCACCAAAACCAACACCTCCGGACAATTTAGAATCACCAATTAACCTCAACATGTTTTTGGACCTTGTGGGAGGAAGCTGGAGAACCTGGAGAGAACCCACGCTGCACGGGGAGAACATGCAGAAAGTTCCCGGGTGTCCTCACTGTGACCCAAACCGGCGACCTTCTAGCTGCGAGGCAACGGTGCTAACCACCGATCCACCTTGGCACAGACTAAATTAATTTTTAACTAGATCCCAGCCAAAGCATTACGTGTCTGCTTTGTTTCTGAAGCAACCTGGTATAATTACTTTGATGCAACACTTTCTTTGCATATCTTTAGCACTTTAAAAGAAGTTTCCAAACACATTACAGCAGATGTAGGTGTACAGACGCTCTGTTTTCCGAGAAAAACTATAAATTCAGTGAATCAGCTGTGTTATAAATGCCTGTAAACATATTCGACAACATTTATTACCATTTTTCATTGCTGTGCTCAAGTTGGAGTTTACATCGTGCTCATAAATGCCAAAAGCTGTTTAAGATAAAGCGTTGGTTTTGTTCTATTTCAGGATATAACTAGTGATATTTTTCATTTTGAATTTTCTCATTTATTGTTTTAAAAAAAAACTACGGCCTTTGAAGACTGAACCTCGTGAAAGGCCTCTGCCCGACAAATTTGACTCGACTTGCTGCATACCGCAACGAGAAATGCGTAATGAGCTGCTGAAACAGAGATAAATTTATTACAGTTGACTAATCTGTCAATCAAGGCCATTCTCAATTCCTGCTGTGGGTGTTAAAGATATATTTAGAAATTTAGAAGTAGTCTGCGCTGAGCTGCTGAGCCCAAATAAGTAGGGCAATGCATTCATATCAAATAGCACCAATACTGTACTTAATGAGAATGCGGGATCGTACACAAGAGGCTGACCATTAACCAGCTGCAACAAATGGCATGCATAAAGGTTAAAAGCGTCCTCTTTATGCACTATGTACTGTATACAAGGCAGATTAGGAGCGGTGGCATAATTAGGCTACCTAGTGTGTTCAGCGGGCGCCGTGCTTTATTGTACCCTGCAGCACGTGAGGGCAGCACATCACAAAGTACGGCTGTAAAACAAATTGCCTTCAGTGTCTATATACTTTCATAAAAAAAATAAATATGACGGATCCCTACTGTTTCTGTACTGGTCAGAGTTTAAAAAGAAAACCACCCACGGAAAGGAAAGGTTTCCAAGACTTTCTTTAATCTTTGGTTTACCGCAAAAAAAACATGATTGGGTTTGCTACGCTTTTCAGTCAAAAGAAAGTAGGCCGGTAGCATAAACCAGCCCAGGAGAGGATGAAATCTATCCAGCTAATGGCAGGAAAATACAGTTAGGCTAATTGCAGAGGAAAGCCTCTGTCTTACGGGGTAATTAAAGCTCCACTGACAGCATTATGATTACAGGTATGCTGGTCTTCACGGCAGGCCTGACGTGTAAGCACAGAAAAGTTGTCTGATTGTTTAATATACCGCACCCTTACCTCACCCGGGCTGTCAGAGGATTTGGGTCTGACTGAACTAATAGAAAAAGCGAACTCTCTCAGATGTGTCTTTGTGTGTGTGTGTGTGCCATTCCCTGCTTTCATACTCGGCACAACTTGGTGAACAGCACAAGCAAAGTGAAAGAAAACTCCTGTGAGGAGTTTTTTTTTTTTTTCATGCTCCATGGCTGAAGGTTTACAGCTGAATTCATCATCCGATCCCTGTCGACGCTCGTTGGAATGTTAGCACGTTTGAATCTTGTCTGCTTTCAGATGTGTGTGCGGTTTAACTGGCCTGTGGTGATGTCTGACACAACGTAGAGCCTGGAGAAGCCTCTGCTGCATTTTCTAGCCATAAAGTGACAATGTGTTATTTAAAGATGCCTTAAAAATTACTTCTTACTCATAAAAAGCTTAATTTGTCAGCAATCAAATACACTATTGCTCAAGTTGAATGAATAGCGGCATGCATGGACGCAGCAGCCCCTTCAGGAGACAACGAATGAATGTTTAGTGTCTTGCCTATTGCTAGCTAATCAAAGAGCTGAATGCATAAAGACGTTGATATGACGGAATTTTATCTTCTGCTTCATCAGGTTGTGGCTGCACAGTGGCCACAGTGGTAACCTGGGGAAATGAAAATCACCTCGAAGGGAAAGGATCTGATTTTTGATTCTACTCTCGTTAAGTTAGTTCCTACGGAGCCCCAGAAGGGACATGGAGAAAGAACAAGAACACAGGGAGAGAAAAAATAAATAAATAGAGGTATCTTTTGCGAGAACTCGCAAAAGTCACATCAATCTTAATGGACGTTTAGTGAAAACTGTGCCTCTTGCTAAGCACTGCTTGAATGTCTTTATATTTTAGGCCGATTTCAAAATCCATCCATCCATCCATCATCTATTCACTGCTTAATCCTCACTAGGGTCATGGGGGGCTGGAGTCTATCCCAGCTGACTCAGGTTGAAGGCAGGGGACACCCTGGACAGGTCACCAGTCTATCACAGGGCTACACTTAGAGACAGACAACCAAGCACACTCACATTCACACCTACAGACAATTTAGAATCACCAATTAACCTCAACATGTTTTTGGACTGTGTGGGAGGAAGCCGGAGAACCCGGAGCGAACCCACGCTGCACGGGGAGAACATGCAAACTCCACTCCAGAAAGATCCTGGGTGTCCTCACTGGGACGCGAACTGGCAGCCTTCTTGCTGCGAGGCAACGACGCTAACCTCTGAGCCACCTTTGATTAAATGATCCTGAAGAAACGCTCTCTCTCATCTACTATGTGTGTATGTACAGCAAAATGACAACAAACTTGATTTGATTCTGAACTTGATAGTCACAGGTTTGGTCCAGTTTGAGCAACTCAGATGCAGCAGCGACTCCGTTTATCACCTTTATAAGCTCCTTCCTCTTGTGCGAGCTTTAAATGAAGAGATAACAGAAGCTTAACATCCATTAACTTGTTTTCTGACTTCAGTCTGATTACACTAATTAGTTTTAGAAGTGGTACAGTATGTTAAGCCATCACAAGAGTCACAAAGCGATCTTTGTGCGTCATAAAATGAGCAAAAAGACGATTTAAAAAAGACTGAGAAAAGCTCTAAACACCCCATAACCCATTTTGTTGAGTAGCTCCACTTTAGCTGCAAGTAACAATGATGCTGCATCTCTGAATCTTCTTGGCTCGCGCACGCTTTTTTAGCGACTTGTACATCTGCTCCGTTCTGTACCATCATCCTTCTTTTTTCTGCTGATGTCGGATTTTTGCTGCAACACATGACTTAATTATGAGAAGAACTATCTGTGCTGCAAATCGAAGAATCTGCTCTTTCTTTGAGCATCTGACAAAAGAGGTCTGTGCACCGTGCATCTTCTGGACGCCTCTCATCTGCAGGGTTTCGCTTTGCAAACTGTGAACTTCTGTTTTCTTCCGAACACTTGGTGTGAATTTTAGTGCAGCCGAAAATGGGCTGATGTCTACGTGCGGCATCACTGTGCAGTCGGCTGTGCTAAGCCGCTCTAACGACAAGTGTATTTATGGTGAAGCTAAAATGATCATTCTGCCATTTCTAGCGTGAAACTTCCACGTCTTGAAATGGGGGGGAAAAAATATCTGCGGATATCTGTGTGTAGCTACAGGAAAGTTTCTACGACAAACATGCTTCCCTTCAAGTGTTTTTTATTTTTTTATCCCACAGAATACATCAGAAATCTGTTGAAAAGGCTTTAAAATGCTGGATTTCTACAAGAGGTCAGGTTTGTTTCTAATTTATTTCGCTGCCGAATATCAATAAAAACAGCCTGTCTGTACTTTTGCGAGAAAGCATGGGGAAAGTATTAGACGCAACACAGTACGCTCGATTGATTCAACAAAGGATTTACGATAGAAACACAAAACTCTTTGAAGTTGCTGCATTTGATATGCATCCCTGAAGGCAGAAGTTCACCTTTAAGCATCTATAAACACATCTGTGACAACTGAGGATTTCCTTGTTGCTGCACACGAGCTTTTCTTTCCTTGGGTTTTTTATTTTTCTTAGCTGGACTACAGACAGGAAACGATAAGCTTCGCCTATGCTCCTCTTTTAATTTCAGCACACGCCATCAAAGATGCACAGATGGTGAAAACCTTGAGGGAAAAAGTGGTAGAGAATGATCAATAGACCTCAGAAACATCCTCTCACATGGCTCCCCCTTGTGGGTGAGGAGACGTGGAGTCTCGGTGGCTGCCACAGAGCAGTTTGGGCCCGTGATTTACATTTTTTAGACGCGCCCATCTAGAGCGATTTACAGTTAGCGAACTGCTGGGGATTCACTGTCCTGCTCAAGGACATTTCCACTGGATAGATGACTGTGGCACAGACTCAAGCTATAAATTCAGGGTCATTTTGTCAAACTCCAGAATGTTGAGCTTTTTTTTTTTTGTTCAGTTGTGATGTGAGCAAAGTTTAATCATAGATTGGTTTCACTTCACATCCTCTGAGACTCATTTTCATATGCTGTTTCACTGAAGGGGGTCAGCGCACAGAGGCAGGGGGTTCACCGTCTTGCTCAAGGACACTTTGACAGAGATGGACACGTTGATCTCGAAGGGCTTTGCGGTTCTTCTCGCTGATCATGTGGACTTATGAGGACTATCAATGCGTGACCCCTTTTCTTTTCCCCGGAGATTGAGAAAATCAGAATCAATGCCATGATCAAAAGAAAGGAGGGATCATACATTTTTTATTCACTTGGAGATGTCAGGTAATTGGACTAAATTCTGTCTGGGCTTTAAGGCAATTCCTGTGTTATTTCCAAACTATAAAATGCCATCAAATCTACAAAAAAAAAAAGAGCTTGCAGAGCTAGACTGAATTTAAATTAAAATTGGATTAGGATTATATTGGCCATCTTGTGGTATTAAGGTTTTCTGTGCAAATCTGCTGCAGTCTCCTGAGTAAAATCAACACTCTCTACACACTTGAGTCGGAAAAGCTCTCTGCTGCAGTTTGACGCACACCAAAACCAGCATTCATCAATAGGAGAAAAAAAAAAATGCCCTATTTGCACACACAGCACTTGAGTTATGTTTTCCTTTAATTTATGCCTCCAAAGGGATGCGTAAACAATTACAATTACTTGCGGCAGTCACAGTAAATCACTGTAAATCAGTATACTAAAACAACACGGGCAGATTTAAATGCAAATTGGCCTAGGGAAGGTGGCCACGTAAGCTTTTGAGGTTTACTGTGTTGTGCGTTTTCGAGACTACAAAATGTCTTGCAATTTGAGTTGAGCTGTTTAGGCCATAAACAACACACTTCACTTCCAACGACAGCAGGCGCGGTATAGCGCACGGAATTTGTACTTGTGATTTGCATTTGTGAAACTGCTCCAAACTTTTCATAAATCACCGCTTTCATCTGGAACTACTAGGCAATGCTGTAACCTATTCTGGTACCAGGTACTCAAATGCACTCCATCTCCACTCATTACAGTGCTAGACTACCGTGAAGTGTCTCCAATAGTGAGCAGCAGGACTGTTCATCAGAGGTGACATACAAGTGGGAGCAGGGGATTGGGAGACTGATGGAGCTGTGATCCAAACACACGCTCTGCACCTCCACAACAAGCCGAAGGAACAGATTTATCTGAGGAGAATCAACAACAGCACTCGGTGTACACAGGCGCCATGAATAATTAGCACTATAGACACAGTGAGCAAAAATATGCTCAGACTGCAAACAGCTCTGTGATTCACTAGAATAAATAGGTGCTTTTGTGGAGTGACTTACCGTCGGCATGCATGAAGAGGTATTTTGTGCTGAGAATCAAAACATATTCATGTCTGGGAGAATGCTTTATAAATGAGTTAAAATAAAGCCCTGTGCGTTCTGCAGTGTATTGTCTAGGAAAGCCACCGTGATGCTAGTAAGACAGCCCGTGTGCCAAATTTAAAAGTTTTTTTTTCTGGACTTCACCCAGGTTGCATGCAGACAAACATCATACCAAACATCTTTATTGTCATTGATAAATCTTAAAAACAGTTTATAAACCCCAAATGATGCACAAATCCCTCTCAGGGAGCAAACATAAATACTGTACTTAAAGCATCTCACACGGAGCATCTGTATGAGCCATTTATACGCATTAATTATCCGGAAACAGAACAATTTTTCGAGGCAGTAAAGTAAACCCCTAATGCTCCAGATGTTTGGTTGGAGTCGCCACATGTCTTGTATATTTCTTCATGTGGGGCGAGTCAAATTGAGTTTATTCATAAAGGATGGAGTTGAGATTATTCTGTCTTTGGTTTTCTTATTGTCAGTAAGTCCTACAGAAAGATGGAAGGGATGGGGGATGGTTGGGAATCCTCGAGCCCATTTGAGCCGCTGATCCTTGAGTCTATTTGTTTCTAATGAAAATGTAAATCTTCAAAAAAACAGGCAAACACAAATATTGTGCTTTCAAAAGAGGCTAAGTCATTTCTAGAAACTGCTGGGTGTGTAGCTTTAAAGAAATGTTACCCACACAGCAGTGAGCAGCGCTTCTGTCGGGGACGACTTTCAGCAGGAGATTAATACACATTTGGCACTCAGCGGGAGCATTTACAGCAGGACAGTATATCTGTGATTTACTCAAACTTCAGTGCCCAATTTTTTTTGGTAATGAGCCAAAGCGACTGTGTGGCTCACTGATGTGCGTTTATTCATTTCTGGACAGCACTGCAGCTCTACGGCTGAGAGGGAATGTGATATATCACGGTTTTTACTATAAAAATAATCAGATTTACATTTAAAATAACAGCAACTGGTGTCAGTTAGTGCAACCGAAATCAACAATCCACAAGCATAGCCCTGAGTTTACAAAAAAAACAAAACAGAAACATTATAAATCAATAAATACATAATCAGTGAAAGTAATAATGACATTCCCACATTCTTAATGTGCAGTCTGCGACCCAGTAAATTGTTACACAGTGCTTTTTCAGCAGAAAGCGTGGCAGCTCAGGTCTTTGTACTGACCTCATTCATGCACGGGTGTGATTATTTTCCAAGTCATTTAAGTCACATAAAACCATTTAATTAATAAGCACCCAACCATTGGAGGGATCCCCCTCATAGTTAGCTGAGCATTATTTCCGAGCAGCACTGAGGCGAATCCCCTTAATTGAGAAGTGTCATAAGAGGCATCTGTAAACAGAAGGTGCAAAATAAATAGCCCCGAGCACATCAAGACCACCCCGGCCCTCTAATTTCTTCTTTCGTGACTGTCACTCTTGCCTGCGGCCGAGTCCATCTTGTGCACAGTCCCTCCTCATTTACTATCTGGCACTGCCGGCTCAGGTAGTCACGGATATTCATGCAAGTACCTGAAGCGCATTTTATCAAGGCAGTGTTGTTTGGTTCTGCTGATGAATGGATGAGAGGATGTGATCTTGGTCAGGAGCCATGGATCATTGAACTTGTCTGTTTTTTTTTTTAAAGCAGGCTCTTGGCAAACTTTGATACATGACTGTGCTTCAGAAGTGAAAACAGAACAACACACGACTCTGGGAAAATGTGGGTTTCAAGAGGGTTTTCAGTTGGTGGAGAATATTAGCTTGAGTATCATTTAGTGTGTTTGATGTAGCAAAAATTTTAAAAGGGCAGATCGAGCCTCCTTCTTTGAGATCATTTGAGGTTTCTTTTCAGTAAAAGAGAACTGCATTTAAACTTACATTTTATCATCCCCATGGGAGACATGTTCATGTCTTTTAGAAAAACCTGACATTAGGACTGAGATACCAGAGTATGACAGCTTTTTAGAGTGCAGAAGTCTGTGCAGTCAGTCTTGCTTGGTGGTATATTGGATCATGTCTGTCAGCTGTTTGTTTGTGTCAGTGCATGCGGGACAGTTGTAGAGTGTAGTCTGCTGACATCTGTCATCATCTTGGTCTCCCTCTGTGAGCCTGTTGCTGGAAAGACACAACAAGCCCCTCATTGCCAACATGTCATGCAGAAGAAACAGAACCTCTGACACACTACGCTACTTTTTAAAACTGCCACAGTGTCACAAACACTCAAGACTACATACATTTTTATGGCATTGAGAACACTGTCAATCAAAAAACGCAACATTAAAGCTGCTGTCAAGCACCCTTCAAGAAATGCACACAACAGAGGAAAACACCAAGTGTTGAGGAGACAGTGCAAGCAGAAGGAGGCCCATAACAATGCACACATACAAGCACACTGGAAGCATGACATGACAGCCATAAGTGCACATCTGAGAGAGAAGCATGCTCGAAATCTGTAAGATCAATAAACATATGCCGTCTGCTAGCTGTAGTTTCAAACCATCATGTTGTGTTTCACACTCACCTGCGTTGGGTGTATGAAGTGGGACGGGTGCCCGTGGCCTCGGGCGTGGACATGGGCATGTCTTCCAGGATGGTGCTGATGGTTGGCAGTGTTGCGCTGGGCAGCAGGCCGCTGTTGTACCTGGAGGTGTCTCTGAGCCACTGGCATGTTAACCGGGGGTCTGGGGGGCTGTGGGCCTCGAGCTGGCGATTTGTGCTGGGTGCGGTCTTTAGGAAGGTTTTGAAACTGTGTGAGGGGGATAACAGGTGGAGGAGTCGGTGGGTGCTGAGCCCCAGCAGCTGGAGCTCGAGCTTGCGGTCCAGGATGAAGCAAGGCAGCCTGGGTCTGTTGTTTCCGATTTTCAAATGTCTGAGCGCTTCGAGTGTGGGCTTTAAGTGCAGCCTGGGTGAGGTTACTGGGATTAGGCTGAGCAGAAGGGTATGGGACTGGAGCAGTGCCTCCTTGGCGAGGTTGACTGGCACCATGTATGACAGGCTGTGTCTGTTTGCCCAGGCCTTGTGGTGATGTTGGGATCGTTGTTGCTCTGTGTTGTGGGGCCATGTGTGCCTGTTGAAGGTGATTAGGATCAGCCAAAGCTCTGGTATCTGCACCTTGCGGTGCAGTCATTCCCTGTTGTGTTGTGGGTCTTTGTGACGCTGCGGAGTGGCCTACAGAGGCCTGCTGGCTCATGAGAGGCAGTGCCTGGGGGTTATTGCTGTGAGTGGCTTCCTGCCTGGGGGCAGACTGGCTACCAGGCGGACCTCTGATGTCTTGCTGAGCACTTTCCCTTTGTGTGCGGTGGCTCCTCTGTGTGTGGCGCGAGGGCTCAAGCTGTGTTACACTGGTAGCGTTTGGACGTCGAAGATCAGCTGAATGGCTCCGTGTCTGCCTGTCCACTGATGATGCGTCTTGTCTGAGAGGAGTTCGGCTGCGGGAAGCAGTTTGGCTCCGAGTTTGAGGCTGGGATCTGTTTGTTGTTCTTGGCTCTCGTATGGGAGGACGAGTCGTGTAGTCTGTGGCGTCAGAGACGTATTCAGTTGATGTCTGTCCTCTCTGAAATGTGCCACTGGGATACGCTGGTGTCCCTCTGAGGCGGTCCCAAGGCATCTGTCGAGGGGAAGCGTTCGGACCTTCCTCATGTCTTCCTGAGTTCCTGTCAGACCTTCTCTGCGGCTCTGGATCCTGCTGGTACGTCTGTGTCCTGGCGTTTCGCTGAGAAGTGTTATTGCCGTTATAATGTGTGTATCCAGTTGGGATCAGTCTCGGCTGATCTGTGTGATCTGTGTTTATGTGACCATTCAGCCAGGGATCACCGGGATAGGACTGGCCACTTTGCATTCTGGGATTTGACTGCTCTGCATGCATCAGGCTGCGTTGCATTTGTGAAGCATTATTGTTGGCTGTATTATTAAGAGGAAATGAGCTCTCTTGCTGAGTCTGTTGGTCATTGGTTGGAAATGAGTTAAGATTGACATGAATGGTGGGCATTTGTGCATTATTGTTTGGCTGGCTGGTTTGTGGCAGAGTGTTGAGACTAACGTGGACCGCCGGTGGCTGGCCGCTGCCCTGGGCCGCGCCGGTCTGTATGAGAATGTTGGGGTTTTGCTGCTGTGTGTTTGCATTCTGAGCATCAGTGCGTGTGAAAGCCTGGTTGTCAATGCCATTGTGTGGGTATGAATTGGTGTTCTGAATAGCATTGTGTAGGAGTCTATTTGCGTGCGCATGGCCATTCTGTTGGCGTGTGTCTGCGTTATCCAGGCCGTCCAGTGGTAAGGTTTGTAGGTTGCCACGACTTTCGCGTGCGGCTGTGTATAAGCGGTCGGGGCGGCGTGCGAGTGTGTTCATTTGATAGAGAGGGGGATTGGGACCGCTGTCCAAATTCCTTAAACCATTAGGTTGTGGATCTGGAGGCTTCATGAGAGCAGATAAAAAAAATGAGGGCAGGAAGAGAGAGAGAGAAGGAAAGAATGATGGGGTTAATTTGTGAAAAGCCTTTCAACAGCATCCCACGGACAACAAAAGAACAAAAATCAATAGTGAATCATACGTAAACGTAACAGCAGCTTACTGTAGGCCTTTGATTTGGGTTGGTCTTCTGAACGAGCACTGTCTGCCCTTCGTCTAGCTGCCCTGTTGTAATAGAAATAAAAAATATGTCAACTTATTGCAAGAAATAGAGAAAATTATACCATGAAAAGTGGACAAACAACATCCATGATCACACAAACTTACTCCTTCTCCTTCGAACGAGACAGAAAATGAGCAGGATGAGCAGCACGAGGATTATGATGAACAGCAAACAGCCAATCACAATCCCCACCACTTCTCCTACGTTTAAACATATGTCTGAAATAGAAAGAATGGTGTCATTGGGGGAGAATTAATAAAGATAATGAGTCTGGAGCTCACACAGACCAGCAGAGGGAAGGCAAAAAAAAAAATAGAGGAGATTCTAAAAAAAGCATGATGAAGTAATTGCAGAGAGAGAGAGAGAGGGAGAGACAAGGGAAGAAAGAAATGAAAATAAAGGGAGGAGAAGGAAGTGGAGGAGGGGGGTCACTGAATGACTTTGACCACATTCTCACCAGATCAATCTCCCAGGATACTTTTCTGTCCCTCTCCTGTCGCGAAGACAGATACGGGGACGCGGTCCAAAACCAACCGTCATCATTATCAGTCACAGTAGAGGTCGGTGTTCGCCATAACTCACCCACGATGGCCAAGTCTGTGCTCTGCTCGGACGTGCCTCCAGTGATGGCGTTCCTGGCTGTGCAGACGTACCGGCCGCTCTCATTGGTGGAGAAAGTCTGGACGCTGAGCACCCCGCTGTCCGGCTGGCCAGATGCGATAGGCTGCCCGTCGCGTTGCCATGAGAAGAGGGCAGGGGGCAGCGAGTCGGATAAACAGGTGAGGCGCACCGTCTGTCCCACCAACACGTCCCCTCCCCCGACACACTCTTTCGGGGTGTCCACGGTCAGCACAGGGGTGTCGGGGCCATCTGGTTGGTTGGTGATTAGAGGACACTCTCATCAGCATCAAAAAACATTTGGGTACAATGAGGAATATTGTATATTCAAAAAACTGACTCGAGATGAAATGTTCTACTAAAAGGAGTTATCATTCTTTCAGTTTTGTGTTTAGGTCACCCCATCAGGCTGAATAACTCCGGCGAACCCGCTCTGACCTCGATACTCAGCTTAATGAAAGAGCAAAGCGCTTTCTGGTTTTTATTTTCGATCTTAAAATTGCTGCTCAGGCAACACTTCCACAATCAACATGTCTCAACAATTCATGGTAAGGAGAATCTGATGAGCGGGTGAAGGACGTGTTCCATTCAAAACTTCACTCTGAAGGCTGAAGAAAGCACGGCACACAGTAGAAACACTTCCACAGCCTTTAGTTCAAAACCATGTAGGGCTAGTGAGGCTCGATTTACAAGCTTACTTTTTCTTTTTTTATTAAACATATATATGATGGCTTTCATTTCAAGCCATATAAGGCAATAAAAAGCCCAACAGCTAAATTGAAGCAGCATCTAGTTGTGTAGCAACCTCGCTGGCAACTAAACCCAAGAAAACAATCCAGCGTAAAAACAACAACTTCTGGTCTCACTTCAATTTTTGAACAGATGCTGGGTGAGTTTTGTTTTGCCAGAACCAGACCAGCGGTTTCCCCACACTTGCAGTATTTATTCTAAGCTAATGAACTGCTGACTGTAGCTTTAGGTCGTACAAACAAACGTGTGTCGTGTTATTCTACTGGCAAAAAAAAATAAATGTGTGTATTTTCTCAGCTTGAAAATTGACTAATATCAGAATTGCTGACAATTTATATTTGTTCGTTCCAGCTTCCCCACTTGTGAGGATTTGCAGATTTATTCCTGTTTTGAAATTACTGTGAATCAGACAAAACAGAAAATTTTAAAGATGCCACCAAACTGGGAACGAGGATTTTTCACAATCTCTGATGAACAATTAATGAAAAAATATCAAGATTGGGATAAAATAAAATAAAAATTTTAGATTTACAAGCTATAATCAGAAAGCCAAACTGCCCCCGTGATGGTGAGCTCTAGGAACAAGAGACTTCAGATGAATGTGATTTACATTTGGGCAAAGAAACCTGTGTTCAGATCTTAGAGGACAACCTCTACAGGATGGGGTACTACTGTGAGACTGTCATGTCAGAATTAATGATGTGATCAAGACAAAGCCAGAAGCAGCACAATAAGCTTACGAAAGGATGTCCTGCGGTATCCGTGTGCGATTCCGCAGACTCTATGCGGTGCAATGTGAATAAGCAGATAAGCTACTGCTATTTGCAGTGGCTACAGCAGATTAGTTGCCACTTGTCTTGATCAGTGCAAACTCACAGTAGACAGTGAGGCTCTGCGTGGCGGTTTGAGCGCTGACGGGGTTGCTGGCGGTGCATGTGTACTCCCCGGCATCGCTCCGTCTGGCTGGGTTAATGACCAGAGAGCCACGTGAGATGGTGATCCTGGAGTCAGCGATGATGGCTGAGCCTCCTTTGCCCCACTGGACTGTAATTTCCGTCCCGGCAGTCCATGTGCAACTCAGAGACACGTTTCCTCCCTCGACCGCCACTGAAGGAACAAACAGACTCACCCCGGCCACGGCGTCTACAGGGAGGATGTAAAAAAATACATTTTTATAAAAGAGCTGCAAAGGCGGAATTGTCGAGAGAAGGTTTCTAAAGTAACCATTACTGTAAGAGAGGTAGAGCGCACTTCAAAAGTTGAAGTGACGGAACAATACAGGGCAGTTTTATGTTTCTGTTGAGGATAATTTGTTGTAATCAAAGCAAGTGAGAGCTGAGAAGGGACAGGATTCAGATAGAAGCACAGATGGTGAATAAGGGGGCAGACGGTGTGAGTGGTAGCCGAGATGCCTCTTGGCGAGCAGCCTAAGTTAAATAATTGGAAAGGGAGAAGAGGGGGCGTATAGATGGAGGAGGAAGCTGTGACTAAGAGAGAGAACCGCGGCAGCAACAGCAAACAAACAAAAACATTCGAGCAAACCGCTAAATAGCTCTAATCACGCGAATATTTTGGTTTTTTTGCCGCTCATCCGCTTACCTGTGACTCAGCAGTAGCATTTCATGTTTTGGGATTTTAGCTGCCTCTCGTTTCAAGAGTGAGCAGCGAGTAAGTAGGAGGTTGAGAGTCGTGCTCAAGGACTCGGCTGTTCCGTGACACGAACTAGCAGTTGTGAGTTTTGAGGATGTGACCTTTCAGCAATAATAGACTAGTGCTTCTAACAATTCAGCCACCCTGCCACCCCATTAGCACCGCTGGTAGGGATGAGAAAGACCGTACGTCATGCCTCCAGCGTGGGCTGGTGGCTGAAAATAACGAGAGACACTCAGCTGTTCGGGCTCCATTACAGTGCTGAATATAAATGAAATGCAAATACAGTATGTACTGTATGTAAATGCAACGCTACACTTAGACGGCTACAATATCAAACATCTCACACCGTGAGTGCTGCATATCAAATGAGTTTTAATTAGCATAAAGCCCTGAGCCACTGGCTTCATCCCCTCCTCCTTTTTCATTAATTTTACCTCGCCTTCTATGGGTCACTAATTTCATTATACCTCCCAGACTAATTCTCTTACTCCCTGAATCCTCCTTCTTCTCCCTTCTGTTCCTCCTTTACATTATCTCTTCCCCCAAAACCTCCCTCTCACATACACACTACACTTCTCCTCCTACCTTCCCTCCCTCCCTTCCTTATTTTTATTTTCTTTTCCTTGGGTGAACTCACAGGTACACTCCTTTATCTCTTACCAAACACTCTCAGCTGTATTGATCGAGAGTTAGCAGCCAGGCCGGTGGTAGCAGAGGGGATCACCTCCACCGTGTAGTTTCCCGCATCTCGGAGCTGGGCGCCTCCAATCCTGAGCTGGGTGGCGGTGATGGTGACCCGGCCCTGGAACTGGGCCACCGGGTTCACCACTGCAGCTCCTCCTGCCCACAGACCCAGAGTGACTCCTCCTTGGTACTGCCATGTCATGGACAGGACCTCGGACACCGTGAGCACTGTGAACACTATTTCAACACCAGTTTGAGTCAGCACCGGGTCTGTCTGGAACTGGATCTCCACCTGGTCTTGAGCCAGTACGTTGGCAGAGAGGAGCGCTGAACAGAAAATAAAAAATATTATGTTTGCAGTGTTTGTCATGGCGGTTTAGAGCAGCAGCAGCAACATGCTACTATCTGATAAATGAAAAACACAAAGTACAGCTGATTGGATTTGTTCTGCAGGTTTCTTGATTAAACACCAACATAAATCCACCAGATGATGGCGCTACACTAAAAGTTAAGGTATAGGGACAACACATTTTCCTGAGGGACATATAGATGTTTGCACAAGATTTTAGAGCAATCCATGAAATAGTTCTTGACATTGGCTTTTGTGACAACACACCCACATGCAAGGGTGTAAAACTCCAAACAATCCATACAAATCTGTAAAGCAGAACTTTCAATTTCTTCTCTTCTGTCCCATTATTGGTCACACCAACCCTCAACTACAACAGAGCTGCATATAAAATCATTAAACAGGGTTCACCAGATCCAGCTATAATGACAAAACGCTCCTCACACAAAAGTTGGTTTCCCTGCACAACAACTTACACTTAAAAATCAAAGCGCATTCTTCCGTACTTTTCCTCAAGTTGTATTCATAAACGACTAAAGTAAAAGGATCCGTTTACATCTTTCACCACTGCAGAGAAGAAAATCTATAGATACACAGACTGGGCTCAGGGGGTAAAAACCCATTAGTAAGGTACACACTCCTTCCTTCCTCATAGATTTCAGGCCATGTTTTTTTGGATTGTAAGTGATCCCAAGCTAAACATCTATTTTGTGTTTTTGTTAGCCTGACTTAACGTAAGCCATGACATAATCATATTTGCCATCTCTCCGTGCAAGAATCAGTGGCGCACAGGCAATTTTTAAGCAACTACGCGGCGAAGAACCGACGATTTTAACGTATTCAGGCATTTAACTCTCGTATGCCGTTTGTCCATTTGTAGTCTGCAGGGGAGTGAAGAAGAAAATCTGTGTTTTTGTATTTGGCTGCCAGTCCTCCCCCTTGTTTGTGTTGGCATTACAGATTCAGGCTGGAAAAGCCCGGCAGAATTTCCAATGCCCTTTTACTGGCATATAAAGCTACCACGCAAGAACGCTCTGGCCAATGAATTATAGTGAATCAAATCAATATGGTCCTGATCAGTCTCGCTGGACTGCCTTGGCAAGATTTTCACAGGAGAACAGGGAATAAAAATGACAACGGCTAAATGGATTGTATTCAGGTTCCCACTATGAGTTGTTAAAGGCAACAAAGGTATTTTTTAGGCTTTTGGCTTTTGTTGCGTTTTCATTGGAATAAAGGGTAATGAGTCAGAGGTGAGGAACGCCCACGAGTGACGCAGCACAACGCCGATGCTTTCGTTTGTGGTTGGATTAGTTTCACAGGGCCGGAACATAAAAGTGAGTTGGAGAAAAGTTGTTTTTTTTATTTTTTTTGACCTTGCAAAAAGTCAGATTTTAATCACAACTACATGACTAATACAAAACCAACTGTGAAAGTGGGTGTAAAATCCATCTCTTGATTTATCACTGAACTGAAACATCTGAATGCTTTCAACAAAAGTATAGGATGAATCAGTATTGTGTAGAATCAGCTGCGTTCAGGTGAGTGTTTAATATTACTAAAGTGCTGATGATTACCTTTAATTATCTTAACAACCCTTAGTTAATGAACACATTGATGAACAAGGTGATTTACATTCCTGGTGCTAATTTTCTTTCCCCATCTTACTGCGGCAGCACAAATACCTTAACAGGATGTTTGCTGATTGATCTTTGCCATTTTCACACATTACATTTTCTACAAAATGAAAACACAGTGCGATGAAAAGGATAAAAATCAGTTAAATCCACATTAAAAAGCAATTGTATTCCCATTTGAAGTCATAAATCAATAAACACATCTTGCGAAAAAGAAAAGAAATAAACGTTTTGTTATGAGTGCAGGAGGAAAGGATGCATTTTTAATTGATTTTTGATATTAAATGCAAACTGGTCTGACCTCAATGATATCATATTTTCTTTTTAAAACAACAGCCAAGTATTGAGAGTAAGCCTGTTTTCAAAAAAAAAAAAAAAGAGCATAGGCTACTTATAAATATTCAACAAACAAATGACCTCCTCGTTATTCTGCAAACACCGGCCCAGAGCTCAAACGTCGGAGCCCGTGAGGAGGCCCTGAAGGCAGCACGTCACTCAGCAGTCAGCGCACAGACGGAATGCAGCCGCGCTGGTTTAAGAGCGGTTAAGACGAGCTTTACTGCTCCAAACGCAATTGTTTTTTATGAACGTGCCTGGAATACCACAGCGTTTTCTTCCCTGTCATGTGTTTTTGTTTTTTTTCTCTTTTCTTTTCTTCTCCTCCCTCACAGAACAAACTCGACCGATACTCTTTGGAGACTTCTGTGAGCTGTTTGAACGTTACAGTCAGAGAGAGAGAAAAAAAATAAAAAACCTGTCAGTGGAAATTGTTTTACCTGCCAGCGACAGACTGATAAGGACCAAAGGTTGCCTCATGTCGTCAGTCAGGCCGGTCTGCGGAGAGATAAAACACTTTAATATACAAAATTACTTTCTGCTGTGAAGTCTGGTCATTTTAACATTTTTTTTTTTTTTTGGAAAACATATTCTCTCCGTCAAAGACTGAATAGAAACCCGTCACACTTTCACCGCCTCCTGAACTACTCAGTCACCGACAAACCTTCTCTCTTGATTAGTTATTAAAGGAGCTAAACTGTATGAATCTTACCAAAGTATTCCCCCGCAGCCCTCATATTCATTTTGTGCTGAAACAAGGTTCCGTATGGTTTGTTTGCTTACTAATGCATGTACTTCCTGAATCTCTATGATTACCTGTCAAGGGCGCACCTGTTCTCTTAAAGGGGCCACACCTATTTATCTGCAGACTCACCAGTGATGGAGGG
>NW_007578740.1:18738-34036 GCF_000690725.1 Stegastes partitus
TGTTCTTTCTCCATGTCCCTTCCGGGGCTCCGTAGGAACTAACTTAACGAGAGTATAATCAAAATTCAAATCCTTTCCCTTTTGGCATTCATGATTCAAGGTGATTTTCATTTCCCCAGGTTACAGTGCCACCGTGCAGCCCACAATCTGATGAAGCAGTAGATAAAATTCCGTCATATCAACGCCTTTATGCATTCAGCTCTTTGATTAACTTGCTCTTTTGTGCAGCGACATGTTAATGCGAACCAAAGGCAGCCTCTAATTAATTTGCATATGGAAGCAGAGGCATATAGATGACTGCAGGAGAAAGCTGCTGATTTGAGGGCAGGAAAAAAAGTGTTGATAGTTTTCAGCTGCTGTATTAGTGCCACCCACTGGCTAATTCCAGCTAACAGCACTCCTTCTGTAGACAAAGAACTCAGTGGGAGCCGCAGCTGTGATTCCCACGATTATTCATAAATCCGCCGCAAAAACAAATGGATTTATAATCAGTTTTAAATCACTCATTAGATCTGTGCCCTAGGACGCGCCTCCTAAAGTGAGAAACTGCGGTGCTAACCTCTGAATAAGTGATGTCATTATGCTTCAGCGCTCCAGCAGTGTAAAAAGGCGTGTGTAGCTGACAAAACAATCTCATCTCAAGGTTGGTTTGGTAGCTGTTCTGGAGCTTTCGATCATATCACATCATCTTGTTTGACAGATGATTTTTTTTTTTCCCCTTCCCTGAGGTTCGAATTCAGATTTATGCGGGTTTAGAAAAAGGCCAGAATATGAGCAGTGTGGCTCCACTAAATCTGCAACCAGTTCAGTGTTAATGAAGCAGGCTTTGATTTAAACCAAACTTTCCCAGGGGAAAAATAAAAAAAAAAAAATATTGGCATTCCCCTTTACGTGCTGGAAGATGTTTCTCAGTGGCACGCGAGGGAAGGAATAAGAATAGAGTAAAAAGCATGTATTACCTCTTCCTTTACAATCCAAAGCCAAGACAATGTATTGTGTCTGCAGGGCGAATAGTGTTCACGCCGGATAAGAAGCCCACAGTACAAAGCCTATTACATAAGGCTGCGTCTCAACATTGTCACTGGTTTCCCTTCCAAAGAATACCATTTCATTTTATCTCTGTTTACAAATAGTGCAGCAACAGTTGTGTGAAAAATAAAAAAAATCAAGCGTCTTGTATTGTTGAGGGGATGCTTGGCCACAGGTCACAGAGAGGAGGAGGAGGAGAGGGGAGAGGGAGGGTTGGGAATAATAAAGGAGGGGTGGTTTTGACAATGGAAAGTGCACTTATTTAAAGCACAATGCAGAAAGAAGTATTGACTGTACAGGAAGGGGTGGGGTGGTGGCGGTGGTGGTGGTGGTGGGACACAGAGGGGAGGAAACTGCTTAAAAACAAGGTGACGCCTGCGTGACACACACTGACTGGACCTGGCCAGGAGAGAAGAAGGTTCCACAAAAAAGAAAAAAAAAACTCTCTGCCACCCTCGTGTTTGAAACTACTTTATTTCTCCCAATGCAAAGGCAGCTGCTTTGAAGCTACTGTTTGATTTCAGGGCCATAAATTCGACTCACCGGGGTGAACTCTGGTGCACCTCGACGTCTGAGGAGGAACAGCTCCCAACATTGTTTGCGTCAACTTCGGGAAAAAGGTAGGTGAGACCCAGTCTAGGCGGGGAAGTGGTTGATGTGGATAACTTCAAGGTAAAACAACAAGGAGAATACCGGGTTATATTTAATGCATGCAGGTTTGGGTTGTTGTTCCTACACAGTTATCAGTGTTTCCTCTCCCTGTGTTTTGTTGTAGCAGCTGTGCTTGAGGGGATTCATTTTAGTTTTGGCAGCGGACGCGTCCCCGCTTTTGTTCCAACTTCTGATTTTAGCGCAGTCTGCAGTGCCAATACTGTTGTTCTTTGGATACTTCACAAATAAATTAAGAGGAGAGGGGTGGGGGGGGAGAAAAAAATAAGAATACCCCAAACATTTGGATTACATTTTTTTAATAGAGGGACATGCTGCTTTAATTGTTTTTTGCTCTCATTTTAATTTCCCATTTTCTCTGGAGGTGGTGTTGTTATTCTTGCTGCAGTGGCAACCCCGCCGCCTGAGTACAGAGGAAATGTCGTGCCGCTGCTGAGGTCATGGACAAATTCCTTTTTTCTTTTTTTTTTTTTGTCTCTCTGCTTTCTCTGTCTACATCAGCAGGTGTTATGGATCTACAGTATTTCCTGTGCTGGAGAGTTGCCCCATTGTTTCTCTTGAGTAAGGCTCTTTTTTTGTTGTTGCTTTAACCAACATCTTAATGATTTGTTGTTTAAAAAGAGATGTTCTTTTCTAATGGGTTCAAACAAACTATTTTTGAACATTTGTTTTCTGCCATCAATAAAAGACAGAACCTTTAAAATTTTGCACCATTACACAAAAGACTAATGGTGAACTGTCTCTTGCGTTGATGGCGTTATTTACATTTCCTCCATCCTTTGGCCTATCAAGTTAGGACACATGATTAATAGCCCTTCTGATAAATGCACATAGACTTGACACAGATTTTAGGATATTGATGTGGTTTGATGGATATCGCATTAGGCATGGCTCTCAAGCGCTATAAATCATCACTTGACATTATTTGACAGAAAGTAGCCATATATATTCATAAAGCATATGCAGAGGATGGAGATGACGTGCGGTCTCGTGCCGTTGTTTGTTTTATAATTCTGTCCCGTACAATGCAAACATGCCGCAAGTCAAATCTGATGAAGCGCTCAGGCTACCTGGCCAGTCGAGTAGAAACGCAAACTATATGAGGCATGTAAGTAAAAGCAACAGACGCTGAAGTGTGAACTACAAAAAAAAAGATTAAATCTCTGTCCTCAGTGCCATGTGGGCTCCAGAGTATATCGGTGCACATCCTCAACCAGCAGCCGGTGCACGTAGTCCTCGACTCCAGGCTGGTTCTGAAAGCCCGGATCGCGATGGGACCCCTGGAAGAGGTCTCCATGGTAACCTGGGAACGGGAGCCTGAAACTGGAATCGCTTCTGCGAGAGTGACGCTGGCCACGTGTCCTGGCAGAAGCCTCAAGTGTGCTGGTACGAGGCCAAATGTCCGTGTGAGCACAGAGCAGCAGGAGACGACACTTCAGATTAATGGATACAGCCGAGAGGACAGCGGCGTGTACGCTGTGACTGTGACAGATCACACAGGAGCCAAGACCACTGCACACTGCATCGTCAGGGAATACGGTACAGTGTGATATGCGGCACATGAGGGAATTTATTGTGACACTCTTAGATAAATCCCCTTTGCTTGGTAAATTATGTGTACAGTCACTTTATTACATTGTCAATTGATATAGGTCCCCACTCCACAGTGCTCGATGCAACAGAAGTTACTTTCCTCTTTACAGAGATGTTCTGTGACACCTTGTGCCACCGCAGCATGAAGCAATATCAAGTTCCAAGCGCCTGATCTTGTGAAAGGAGCCATTTCAAGCTGAGACGGAGCATTACGACGCTCTTTAACTTAAAAAAATTACAAACATTTGAAGGTTAAAGCTTCTCCTGTTTGAGGATTTGCATTTTAAACGTAATCCCTTTGTTGACTAATCACCTCACCTCCAGGCCCGTTTAGTAGCCGTTTGAGCTTTTTGATCGTAAAACATTTTCTCTATCAGCTGATAAAGGGTTCCCAGTTGTCAGGGAATTGTAGATTTCCATTTTGTCCTTGTTTCCATCTTAAAAGTTAAGGTTCAAGCCTTACGTTTGGATCTACTTGGTGTTTGATTTCAGACAAGAAAAAAAAAAGTTAATTTATAAACTAAACAATGCAAAACTAATGTCATAGATCTATTGATAGTATATATTATCTAGCTGCTGATTCCTCTGCAGGTAAATATGTAAAAAGTCAGAGGAAAGGTCACAAGATGCTGCGGCTGCCAGATGGTGCCAAAGTTAGTTGAAATAGGGAATTATAAATATAAATACTGCTGCAACATTAATTTAAAAACTTTACATAAATCTCTTCCAAGTAATGATATGAAAATAGGCACCTTTCAAATACTCATCAGTTGATGGTATTCTGGCCTTTCACGTGTTAACTCCAACAATTACCAACAGTGTAATGAATGTGCTTTAATTTCACTCCAGCAGGCATTGTTTTCTTCTGATGGAGGATGTCTCATTTAATAATGTAACACTCGAAATTAAATTTGCCTAAAGGCTTTGCCTTCCTGGTCTTCCTCTTTGTTTCTGTCCCTCTAGATGACTCTGGTCTCATTGTAGCTTTCAAGTTTTCTGCCAAAGCTTCTCTGCTTTTACTCTCGTCTGTCTGCTCTAACGGTATCAATTCATCAGCTCCACTCTTCTCTACATCTGCTCGCTCAGCTTCCAGGGTTTTCCATCATCCCATTCTCCAACATTATGCCTCTCTCTCTGATCTCATTATTGTCTCTGAAACGGAGCCAGTTTCTCCTGACAGCATTAAATGTCTCTCATGATTCTTTGTCTTAGACCCTCTTGGACAGCCATGCGCCATTATTCTTCTTTTATAACAGATAGATGCCCACGGCTGGGCATTTCATGTCTCCTCTTGTTTCTGTCCTCCTCTGAGTTTTTACCTCCCTACTTATCATCTATTTTCATATTTATCCTCGTCTCCCGGTCATCTGTCTTCCCAGAGGCAGTTCACCACGTCTCCGTCAGCATCAACACGTCTCACTCGTCTCTGGTTTGTGGCGAGGCCTGGGGGACGGACCCCACCTTCAGCTGGCTTTACGAGAGAGCCGCCATCACCCAGACTGTGGGAGAAATCGCAGACAATGGAACAACATTGTATGTGAAGATGACTCCTATTTGTGGCCACTTCACCTGCATGGTGAGCAACAAGCTGGGCTACAGCACTGCCACATACACTGCGGGTAAGAGAGCTGACTTTCATCTGTGTGCTGGTGAAACAACAATACTGTTCTTAGAAATGCACAATTAACAATAGGAGTGTAAAATGAAAGGGCTCACCTGTAGCGACGAACCCACTGATACAGCTTCCATCATCTCTGTGGAGGGTTTTTCAGCTTTTTGTTTATGTTTGGTGACCCGTAGCTTCACTTTTGTGGTTCACTGTCACCGCGCGTAGCATCCTGTTTTTCCCCGTATTTACCTGCTGAACACTAAGTGTCCAACACCAAAAGGCAGCCACACAAAGTCAGACACAAGCAGGTGAAAGCAGCGGACCATTTAGCAGCTAAACAGATAAGAGACATTTCCCTCAGGAGTTGGACACCACGGCAGAGTTAAAAGGGAGAGCCAACAAAGGACTTAACATTAACAAGGCGGCCACAAACTTTCTCAGGGTGAAAATATGAATTGTAAAATGCATGCACAGTTTTGATGGTATTTAATTTTATGCTAAATGTGCTCCACTAAATTTCGCAATAAATCCGTGCGTTAACGTGACAGGCAGCTACTCGCAAAATTGAGATGTTACATATAAATGATTGTATTGTGCATGCAAATCATGCATACCCAGCTGTGTATGAACATAAAGTAATGCTAATTTTCTCCATTTTGTTAGGAAATTAGCAGATGTTGCCTGCATCCTAATACTTCATACAGTATGTTTATGTAAGAATGAACCACTAGTCTAATAAATGTAACACTTGGAGTACCTGTGGCTTACATCTAAGTATATATAGTGTCCATATTTGTACTTAAGTAAATGATTATCATGCAAGACTTTAACTCATAATGGAGCATTTTGAAATTTCTGAATATTTGTTTCACCATGAGATTGAATGAGATCACGAAATCATGGAAATGTTTAACGACCATCCAGGCGAATCAGCTGATTGGATGTAAAAACACCCATTAACATCTCATTTAAAGTCAGCTCGCTGTGTTGTCATGGATATTCAGGAATCAGACTCTTCCGTGTCGTGTCTCGTGTCCGTCTGAGCCGTGTCCTGATTGCACTTTGTTCTGTGTATTGTATCACTGGTGGTGTTTCAGTGATAAAGGATTTTCCAGCGTGCGATCAATAAATCACTACCCGCCGCCACTGCTACTGCTGCTGCTACCACTGCCGCTAAACAGGCGAGACAAATGCAATTCTTCGTATCTGCCAAGAGGCATGATGATCCAAAGACAGTCAGGGTATTTTAGGATGCCTCCTGTTATCTCTTGCTGTTCCAGTCAGCTTGGTGACTGAACAGACTTGTTGCAGTGGACCTTTCCGGCGTTTTAAAGCTGCCACGTCAGATGACTTGTGTGTTTTTTTTTCCCTGCCCTTCTCATTGGTTGTCTTTTTTTTTTTTTCCCCTGATTGACAGCACCTTGTGAGACCGAGGGCAGAGGGATGATGGTGGCTGTGGTGTGTCTCGTCCTGCTGCTGCTGCTGGTTGGAGGAGCCTTGGCATTCGTGCTGTGGAGGTACATTAACGCACATAGACACTGGCAGACACACACAAATCTCATTTCAGGCTATGCTCTGATGATAAAGCCATATGCTGTGAGAAAATAAGACACGGGTACTAGCAGCCTTTAAAAAGGACAGGGGAGAAAAAAAAAAAAAGCAGGGGGTACAAAATGAAACACGACGTCCACCCACACGATGTGCAGCATGCATGAGGCATGACAGGCCGGGCTGTGTCTGCTGACAAAACAATTGTCGTTTTTTTACTCGAGGTAGCGTACAGTTTGTCACTGCCGTTTGATCTAAATTGAACACTTGGTTTCTTTTCAGGAGACACAGGCACAATAACAGAGGCGAGAGGCTGCGCGAACACTTGGATGACACCATCTAAGAGAAATGGGCCTGAGCTACGCTTTTGTTACTCGGAGATGGAGAAGAAGAAATGGACTGGACTGCGAGGGAGGACTTTCCTGTCCCTGTTAGCAGTATGACCTTACACTGCATTCGAACAATGTGAAGAGCGAACTGCTTTCTGACAAATAAAAAAAAAAAAGAAAGAAAGAAAATATCCACAAGTGGATATTTGTATTCAAGTACCAGCGGCGTCCTTCCACTGCCTCCTGCTGGGCTCCACCTGAAACTGTGCATTTAATAAAGGACTCGTTTTGTAAGCTTGTATCAGCATTGTATCAAAATGTACTGTATTGCTTTCATATTGAAATCCCTGTACATAATGTGACAGCTCACAACAATATCTTAGACAGTTTCATTTTGAAGCGATGTTTAATTTTTTTTCATATAGATGTGAGTTATCTGTTTTTTTTTTCTCTCATCTACTGTAATTGTTAATGTTTAGTTTTGTGCCATCATGCATGTAAGTTCACCGCTTTGCACCCTTCCAATAAAGGTTGAAGACAGCACTTGAAGTCTTTAATAGAAGCAACACAAAACAGTAAATCAGTGTCGGTGGTTTTATGGTTGTCCATCCTATAATAATTGTTTATGACGTTATTGGACCAGCAAACCCTGTTTGAAACATTGCCTAGAGACACAACACATGAACAACTTGCTCTTTCCACTTCGTTATTAAGCAAATATATGAGCAGATTTTCTATTCTTCTGGTGGGAAAGAAGAAACTTCAGAAGCTGCTGTTGCTCTTTTGAGCAGAAATAACTTTTTGTTGGTGTTTTGCATAATTGTAAACCAGTCTCCGATATAGGTTTGCTCATATTTTTGACCGCTCTTCCATGCAAAATTCCTTTAGCTGCAAGATGTTTGAGGGCTTCCTTGCGTGCACTTCTCATCTCAAAAGCAAAAACATTTCAGTAGGATTCAAATCTGGGCTTTTATTAAGCCATTCTATAAGCCTCTATGGTTTTTTTATAGATTCATTCCTTGGTGAATTTGTTCGTGTACTTGGGATCATCATTATGTTGAATAGTCCACTCCCAGTTCAACTCAACAGATGGCCTCACATTATCATCAAGTACTCTTTGATATATGGCAGAATTTATACTTGAATCATTGACTGCAAGCTGCCCAGTCCCTGAGGCCACAGAGTAACTCCAAACCCCATTTTTAACACCATGCTTCACACTTGGCATGAGGGATTTTTTTTTCCTGAAAAGCCACCTTTGTTCTGCACACATATCGACTGTTACCGTGGCCAAACAACTCGCTTTGATTCGTCTGTCCAGAGCACATGATTCCAAAAGGCCCGGTCTTTGCCGAAAATGTTCATTAGCAAACTGTAGTTTGCTCTAATGTTCTTTTTGGAAAGCAGAGGCTTTTCTCTGGCACATCTCCTGTGTGGGTCAAATGCGTGCAGTCCCTTTCTGAGTGTAGACGCATGCACTTTGACACCAACAGTTGCAGCAGTTACCTGCAGATCCTGTGATGAAAAATCTCTTTTTGGCATTGAACGGTTTCCTCTTGGGTTAATGTGTTGGGCCAGCCAATGGCGGTCATTTGAAATGTATGCCACTTGTAGATAATTTTGCTTACAGTGGGATGACTTCAAATCATTTCGAGATCATTTTAAATTCCTTGCCAGTCTCGTAGTCATCTACAGCAAGAGCACTGCGAAGGCCTTAGAGAGCTCCTAAGATCTTGGCATGATGACACGACGCACTTCGGTTGCAAAGGGAACACCAGACAATAGATGCCAGAGGTTTTAATAGACAGACTCCACCTGCCACATTATGAATTTCTAAGCATTGCCACCTAATCTGGGACATTTGATTCTGTTTTTATGGATTTAAAGGAGTGATAAATGTAGGGATGTGTATAGTTTTTCCGTGTAATGTCAATTATATGTTATTTCAGTATATTGCCTTTATTACTAGGCAAGAGGATCAAATGTTTTGCACATTCAAATGTGTTAAAAAACATAAATATTAATGTTAATTAGTACAGTATCAAAGATACAGATTGATTTAAGTATAGAAAAACTGTACTTTGTTGTTCCTCATATCAGAAGAAAAAACAACATGAAGTCCTCATAGCAAATACGTTACATTTTTTAATCTATTAAAAATATATGTAAAAACCACAAGAAATTTAAAAACGAGTAAAAAATTGAAGACACTAGAGGCTTATAATAGGAAACCGCTATAATTAGGATGAGATCTTTGGCACTGAATGCAGCCTGACGTGGTGTGTTTTCAGTGCGATGTTGGTCCCAGCCCATTGTGAATTCAACGTGTGCGATTCGTAGCTTACATTTATCGTCTGGGATCGCTGTTAATTTGAGTTTTGTTTTGTGTTTTTTTTTTTTTTTTCCTCTGGCTGAATAAAGTGTTCTTGGTGTTCATCCAGAAAACCGTCGATTGTGTGTGCAAAATAGCACTGTGGACGCATTATCATCCACTCTAGCAGTGTTCACTTTCACGGTACACCCATCCCATTCAAACCCCTTTAACCTCCAGCAGTGTTATCGCTGGGCGTCATAGAGCTACAGAGGACCACATGGAGGAAAAGGAACCAAAGACCCGGAGGTCAAAAGGAGGACAAGTTTTATCGGGTGGAGAAGGAAAAAGCAATAGAACATCTGCCGTGGAAGTTTAGGTGTGCCTATGGGAGTTTAAGCCAAAAATCGTTTCTGCTTTCTATGCACATATTTCAAAATATATCAAAGAAAAGTCACTCCATTTCGTTAATATTGCTAGACCTTAAACCGATACAAGAATAGCTGATAGAGCTTACAGCTCCCTGAGGCCATATCCCGAAGAGGAAAAGACAATGATGAAATATTATGAAAATAGAAAGAAAACTGGAGGGAGAGGTGTGGAATACAAATCACTCACTACTGAAGTTAAACTGTTCCGACTTTGTACGCACCTACCATTTGAATGTATCCGTCCTGTATGAAACGGAAAGCTTCATGAGCCTCTGCAAAGCTATAGACAATATGTGAAATTATACATCACACAGACCGGACTGAACTGTGTCCAGACGATCCCTCTGAAAAGCACTTTGACCGTATAAAAGCATAAAAGGAGGGCAGAACATTCCTCAAACGGCTTCCTCTCCAGATTTGTGCCAAAATCCCCTCTGTCACAAGCCCATTAGTGCTGCTCCCATTGTATTGTTAGCCTACCCTATGCTCCCCTGCATCCATGTGCCTCCCATCAGAATACAGAGGAGATGGAGGTGCAGGAGAGGCACATACATCATGTGGAAGAGAACCTGAACGTTGCACAGCCCAAGCTGAACACGCAAAAAGTGAATGTGTTGCAAAGACATCCTCAGTATAGTGCGTGGATCCAAAGAAAATGAATGACTTTGAAACTCATCTAATTTGATTTGTCAGCTCATGTTAAGCATTTCTACATTGTCAACAAAATTAAGACCAAAACCATGTTTGTGTAGCCTGATTTAACTTTTTTTTCCCCAGAAACTATTAAAGTCAAATCAGGATAACATAGTTTTTCACTGATACATGCTGTGTGCTGTTACAGTTCACATTAGTCCATTATGCAACGCTCCGCTGCAGTAAATAGACCAAATCCATGGCTGAAAAAAAGGACAACAAATTTGTTCCTCTTAAAGTAATGCTTGCTAAGAGCTATATTGTCTTCATTGCCTTTCAGAAAGTATATTAGTAATCCATTCAAGATTGCTCTTACCGAAGATGAAGCAAAGAGGCTTTAGGCAGAGTGCTAAAGACGAGGCGGGGATGTCGGAGAGTAGTGAGCGATAGACTGTTTTTGTCTTTTCATGGTATTTGTTGACAATAACTTAAATATTAGTCGTCTTATCCTTTAATGGAAAACCTATGGAAACATTACGGATGAACAAGTTGTAATTCAACACTGTGGTGCTTGGGCTTAAGCCAACAACGCCATGCCAATGATCAGTTATAACGTCAGCATGCTGGTGTTTAGTAGGTATACTGTGGTCATGTTCATCATCTTAGTTTGGCAGTTAACAATGCTAGCATTACCTAATTAGCACAGAACACAAAGGCTTATGGGAATACAACTATAAATATTTACAGGTATTTGGTCATAATCCTTTTACTATCAGACAAACCAAAATTTTTAGGACTCGCAATTAATTTTTCTTAGAATTTTCATGGAAACCCAAAAGGTATTATCTACAGGCCATAATATTGCGCTATTATCTTGGCTTGAGAAAAGAGACAGGAATAGTTGTTTATTAATTTTGCAACAACATCTCCATCGTGCAGTCATTCATTCATTTATTTTCTTCTGCTCATCTGGGGTCAGGTCATGTGACAGCAGGTGAAGCAGGTCATACCATACACCCCTCTCCAAACCAACACTTTCCAGTTTTTCCTTGGAGATTCCAAGGTATTCCCAGGCCAAATGAGATATGTCACCCCTTCAGCAAGTTCTGGGTCTACTCTAGAGTCTCCTCGAAGTGCCCAGGAAGCATGCTAATTAGATGCTTGAACCCTGTCAGCTAACTACTTTGATGTGGAGAGCAGCAGCTCCACTCCAAGCTCCCCCTAGATGCTCAGGTTCCTCACCTTTGTCCTTCAGTCATTACCCAGAGCTCATGGCCACAGGTGAGGGTTAGAACATGGATCGACTGGTAAATCGAGAGCTTTGCCTTCCGGCTCAGGTCTCTCTCCACCAGGACAGTCCAGTAGAATACCAGCATTACTGCTGCCACTGCACCAAGCAGTCTGTCTGTCTCACATTACTTTCACTTGTCAACAACATCTCCATCCATCCATCCATTATCTATACACTGCTTAATCCTCACTCGGGTTGCAGGGAGGCTGAAGTCTATCCCAGCTGACTCAGGGTGAAGGCAGGGGACACCCTGGACAGGTCACCAGTCTATCACAGGGCTACACTTACAGACAGACAACCAAGCACACTCACATTCAAACCTACGGACAATTTAGAATCACCAATTAACCTCAACATGTTTTTAGACTGTGGGAGGAAGCCGGAGAACCCGTTGAGAACCCATGCTGCACAGGGAGAACATGCAAACTCCACACAGACGTTCTAACCGGGGTCTTCTCGCTGTGAGTCGACAGTGCTAACAAGCAAGCCACTGTGCAGCCCTGAACAAGATCTCAAGAGACTTAAATTCCTTTGCCTGGGGCAGGAAGTCACCCTCAACCCAGAGGAAGCAATCCACTGGCTTCCTGCAGAGAACCACGTCCTCAGGTTTGGAAGAACTGACGCAAATCAGCTGCTTCACACTTGACTGTGAACTTCCCCAGAGCACACTGAAGGTTTTGGTCTAATGAAGCCAACAGAAGCAAACCAAACAACAGGGACAAAACTGTGACGTTCCCAAACTAGACACCCTTTTCACCTTGGCTGCACCTTGAGATCCTGGCAGTTCATGTCACAAACAGGATCAGAGACAAGCGCTTGGTGGAGTCCAGCACCCACTATAAAAACATTTGACCTTGTGGTGAGAATACAAACACAGCCCTCATTTTGGTTGTAGAAGGACCAGATGACTCGTAACAATGGCCCCAGTACCCTGCACTCCCGCAGTACCCTCCACAGGTTCTCTTGAGGGACATGGTCATAAGACTTTATCAAGTCCACAAAACAGATATAGACTGGATGGTCAAACTCAGATCAGCAGCTCCACAAGAGTAAAGAGCTTGTCCAATGTTGCAAGGTCAGGATGAAATCTGCACTGTTCATCCTGCATCTAAGGTTTGACAATCGTTCTGAGCTCCCTGGACTAAACTTGCCCAAGGATCCAGTGTGATACTCTAATATTTGAGGCACATTCTCTGGTGCTCCTTTTTAGATAAAGGGAACATCTGTCCCACTCTGCCACTCCATGGGCACCATTCCCAACCACCACAAGACACTGAAAAGACACACCAGCCAATACAGTCCAACAGTGGGCCGAGGTCTGACCAGCATTTCAGGGCAAACCTCACCCTACAACTGAGGAGCTTCTTGACTACCTCAACAACCTCTGGATATGGGTGAGGCCTTATCTGAGTCTTCAGGCTCTGCTTCCTCAACAGAAGATGTGTGATCTGTTATATCTTTATCGAAATTAATTACAAATAATGAGACTCATTAGAGATGCATTGCCAGACTTAGAGAACTGACAATAACTGCACAATGCCTGGGAAAGGCTGTTAAAATGGTCATAATTCAGACAGTCCATAAAAGAGAAAGGACTGTCTGTTGATCCCTGGCAGCTCGGTATTATCTTGTCACCATCTCTGCTCACTGACGTGCATGCATTCAGATTCTTGTTTGTGTGACTTGTACATATTGTGTGGAGTGATGCACTGATCCATGACACATGCATGAGAAACACGAGGGAACAGTCTTCCCTCTGCTGACCCCAATTATTCAACCGCACCCTGTGCATTCCAGCTATGTCACTTTTATCACAGCTGGACTTCCTCGCCAGAAGTGTACGTATTCACGTTTTCGTATGGGACACGTGAGGAACAACAAAAGGGAAGGTGGTCTGGTGCAATCAGAGAAAAACGTGACTTCCTATTTACCGGCAGAGACTCGGACTGGCTGATTTCATAATCTAGGCATTTTTGCTTTGTGCTTTTGAACCTTTTGAGCATTAGTTCAACATTTAGTAAACCTGCTGTCTTGGTGAGTGATGATAAAATTGATTCTGCTGTCATATCTTGAGAAAATATGAATCTAAAGACAGATGGCAGTGAGTTTAGTTTAGAATAAAGACTAAGAATAACTTGTTTATTAAGGTGTTGTGCGCCCAGAAGAGTCTTAATGCACATTGGTATTGATTCTCCAAGTCTCTAGTCTCGCTGTGAGGGTGATAAAACATCATTCTTCTAAAAGATATTCTCTCATTTGCTGTTTTGATGATGATGGTGGAGTATGCCAGTCCCATAAGCAATCAGTTGGGTTGTGATCTGCTGACTACAAAGGCCATCACACATGATACACATGATTTACATGCTTATCAAACCATTCCGTTACCCCTCACACTCTATGCATAGGATAAAGGTGATCACTCAGAACAACGTTGTACTGATCTGCAGTGACCTTTCCCTCAAAAGAAAGCCGGCTAAATCAATATCTTTCTTAAAAAAGAGCTATGGCCACGTAATGATTTGAACAACGAAAGGTTCAGCCTTATAAACTGCTGGGGAATTTGGTATTCACTTTCAGGCACTGCATGTCAACCCCAGCTTTCTAAACCTATGTCTCGTCCGTGTGAGTCATACTAATCAAGAGGAGGTGACAGATTTATTGGGCTTTAACTCCACTTTTTATCCACAGAAAACACTTTACTCGTACAAAAGACATCCCACCTTTTTACTGAAAAGTGGCCTAGTTGAACTGAGAACTGACAGCTGCTGGCTGCAGCCATATATTTGCCGGACAGACAGACTATAGTGGTATAGATCTGCTCACCCAGCTCACAGCAAGAAGGCAAACTAAACATATTTTCTCAAACGTGGCTCAAGTTTTAATAAAGATGTTCATGTAATTGAATCAAAATGCATCAAAATTGATCTGGGTTGCTTTATCACTTTCTAGAACCTTGAAAAAAAAAGCCAAATATCCACTGAACAGACAGTCAATCACAAACTCTGCTTACATACGCAAAGATTGCGGTACTATTAAATCAATATTTGTTGCTGACTGCGCCCGGCTGATGCCAAGTCTTCTGGCCTTCTGCTGCGGGTGGATTCTCTTTTGCAGGTTGACGTCTGATAATTCCCCGTGCTACCAGGTCGTTTGTCATCCATGGGACAGGAGATAGTGGTGTGCGGCCTGAGAGTCAAGTTGTTTTCCCTGTATATCATCCACCCTCCTGACAGAAGCTGTAGCCGAGGTTGGAGGTCAAATGGAAACGTCATAGTCAAGATACAGCGCTGAAAAATAGATGGCAACGTCATCTAATGCAAAAAAAAAAAAAAGAGAAAACTAGAAAGGAAAAAAGTGTTTTTGAAGGAGCCTTAGGAATAATGGTATCACATCTAATCTATTCAACATGTCCACACATCCGGCCGTCCTTCCTTTACATTTCCAGTTCAGCCCTTAACCCTGATTTCCTTCACGTGTCTCACTCCTGGCAAAACACACCCCACACACACCCTCCTCCTATTATTTCCTGTCATACCCTACTTGAACCTTGAACACTGGCTCTCAATCCCAACCTCAGCTCACCAGACCTTTTCCTTAGTCAACTGTTCCCACTGCTGGTCAGAGACAGAACTGCAGGATGGATTTAATTCAGGCCAGCAATGGATGTAAAAAAAAAAAAAAAAAAAGAAGCAATAACAAGACAGACAGACAACATATTGAGTAAATTATTATCCTCATTTGAACTGAACAGGCAGGACATCGGATCACAGAACCTTATATCAGCTTTGAGCTTGTGGCAGATCAGCAACATGAACATTAAAACTAGAATGAAGTGCAAAACACACTGAGGTTTTT
>NW_007578740.1:36067-38364 GCF_000690725.1 Stegastes partitus
TCCTGTTTAAATGCATTCTCTCTTGTATGCGAGGCTTCTTTGTTGAATCATCACTTTATATTTACTGGGGTCCCCCAAATGTCCTCTCAGTTCTGTTTGTGCATCCACCAGTGCATCTTAAAGGTAAATTTATTATATATCGTAATAAGCTGCAGTTTAGTGTTGGGCCTATTTTGGCAGAGCAGTCAGGTCCACTCCAGAGGACTGCATTTTAGTCCCTGGATTTGGTCATGTTTACCTCATTCTCAACTAAAACCAGTCATGGTGACGAAGCAACAGTCCACATATATTTCTTTTCTGCCTCATTTTTCTGTTCCTTCTTTTTACAGCAGCCAGGTCAAGGTGTTACAGATGCACCTTAATCATCGGTAGTTAATCAAGAAAACCTGATGAGATGATGGCGACACACAAAAGAGGAAAGTAAATGCCAACATAGGACGAACATCGCATCGTTTGTAGAACTTTCGAGCATCTTTATTCAAAGCAACCTTCAGTGGCAAGAAAGATAAAACAATATATGAAACGAATCTGTTCAGCTGCCTGAGAGTCACCTGTGCAGTTCAGGAAGTGGTTATCAGACAGACTGGCTGGTGCATTTAGTTTCCTTGTAAATGAATTCATAAAAATGGTGATTAAATCGTGTATTAAAACTGACACACACTTTCAGTTGGTATTTCTTTTAATTAAAAGCGGTTCTGTAGCTGCCGCGGTAATTATGATAAAGCGTCGGCCGCCTCAGTTGCTGGTGCATCAACACTGAAAGATTATGTAACGTGGCAAATTCGAAAACAAACATGACTGATCATCACAAACAGCGACCGAGACGCACTTAAAAGGCAAATCCCAACAGCTGAACAAAACACAGCTTCAAAACCGATGGGACTGACACACCTAAAAGAACCGTCACTGATCCCAATCTTTGGTCTTTTTGTGACTGCGGTGAATTCGAAATTGTTGTTTCACGGAACAAAAGATCTACATGTCTTCCAAACTGGTTGTGGAGGGAAAGTTGTCGGGACATGTTTCTTTGCATTTCACTGGATTTGCAAAATCAGTGAAATCATTCAATCCATGTTCGACAAAAGTGTTCGACTCGAACTGGCGACGACTGTAAACCTGCCCCATGTGCTCTATCCATAGTTTAAACGACTCCCGCTCAGCCAGTGTTTCTGCACTCCAGGGTTTAGATACAACAACTCTTCTGTTCCTTCAAACACCAAAGTGTTAAACTGAAACTACAATGTGATCTGATATGATCCAGCTTCTACAACTTTACTGTTTTTGATAAAGTCTCATTGCTCTCAAAGCACCAAATGGCACAAACTCAGCAACTGTCTGGTGGAAAATAGTGAAGCATGAAGCCACCAAAGAACTCAATACTCTGCTTTGCATCCTCTCCACAAACATTCTGGTTTTTAACTGTTATCCAGATCTAATGGATGGATGTCTCATGTGCCACTTCACTCTGCTCCTGTTTCTTTTGCTGGACCTGTGTTAAGCCCAGGCTGTGGAAATATTGNTCCGTATATATTATTTACAGTATTATTTATTTAAAGAAAATGATCCGATTTTGCATTTGAGTCAAAAATGAAGTCATATTTTGCTTTCAGTATCTGGGGTGACCCTGTTGTGCAGAAATAACTGTAACTAGACATTTCCAGAAAGTGCTGATCAGTTCTGCACAAGTGCTTTTATGTCTCTACCTTTGTACAGAACAGCTTCAGCTCTGGGATGTTCGTGGGTCTCCTCACCTGAAACGCCTTCTGGCTTCTCCACATGTTGCAAAAAGAAAATCTTTAGATATGTTGGATGCATTGAGGTTCTCTCCCTAATTTTTTAAGACCTTCACATCACTAAATTAACTCGAACAGAATCTTTAGCAAACCGCAGATGGGCAGCAGGACTCTTTTTGGAGTGCAGTGGCTTTCCCCTTGCAGCCCTGCCATGCACATCGCTGTTGTTCAGTGTTCCGTTACTCTGGGTTCCTTGGTGACCTTGCGGAGCATTACACACCTTGCTCTTCAAAGTGATCGTTCTGGTCGACCTCTCTTAAGGGAGGCTAACAGGAGTCTTGAATTTCTTCTATTTCTACACAGTCAGACTGTGGGTTGGGATGGTCGGATAACCTTTTCCAGCCTGATGAGCATCGACGACTATTTTTCTGAAGGTCCTCAGATATTTTTTTTTTGTTCGTGCCATGAAATATTTCCACAAAGGGAAGAACAGACATTGATCGATAACTGTTCTTTAAAAAAGCAGGAAACCACTTACATCTGATTAAAAACACTTTCTTTTCA
>NW_007578740.1:40785-44727 GCF_000690725.1 Stegastes partitus
CCTGGACAGGTCACCAGTCTATCACAGGGCTACACTTAGAGACAGACAACCAAGCACACTCACATTCACACCTACAGATAATTTAGAATCACCAATTAACCTCAACATGTTTCTGGACTGTGTGGGAGGAAGCTGGAGAACCCGGAGAGAACCCACGCTGCACGGGGAGAACATGCAAACTCCACGCAGAACTGAATCGCAAACCAGCAACCTTCTCGCTGCGAGGCAACAGTGCTACCCACTGCGCCACCTTGCAGCCTCTCCAAAAACATGTATGATGGATGTAATACCAGTGGTGGTCAGAAATAAGTCGATACTGTTTAAAGTGCTGCGACAGGTTTTCATGTGTTCACGTGAAGGTCACATAAACCCTGAACCTTCTTGTCTGTTATGAGTGCAACTTTTTTAGAAGTGGCTGTAATTTAGTTTTAGCTTAGATTTAGCCTTTAACAGTGAATGTGGTCACAGCGCTGCTGCACCGTCATCGTGATAGATGACTGTGTTGCTCCCAGGCAGAGAGGAACCGTGGCAGCTGCATTTAGGCCCACAGGGGGACGTCTGTTTGACTAAACAGTGGCTCTCCCTTATTTAAATGATGTACGGAAATTAACACCATCATTTTGCCGATTGGATGTAGCTGAGCGCGCAGGGACTGACAGTTAGGATGTGAACATAATCAGTGTTTAGTCCCACCCTGCAGAGCATCTGCTTCCTCACAGAGCATCCATCTCACCGTGTTTTTAATGACGCTGCGGCTCAGCACTGATCGTTTGCTGTTTTGCTGTTATTGTTCTCTCATTAGCCATGCTGTAGCTTAATGCGCCCCCAGATTCGTGCATAATTTGGATGTTTTAAATGTCAGGAAACAAAGAGTTTCATAAAAAAATACGTGTCATCGAGTTGAGTAAACCGGGAAACCGATACTGACGAAGGAGAAGAAGCGATAAAGATTAGACGCCTCCTTTACACTCCTCTGTTCCTGGAACTTTGTACATGTATTACGATTACTGCTATTGTTGTTGGAAGTATTATTATTATTATGAGTCGTAGTCGTAGTAGTATTAATCAGAAGAAGAATCCTCTATGATGGCTATTTATTTATTTATTAGATTTAATTTAATCATTTTTTCCATTGTTAATATGCTACTGCTATGCTTTGCTCTGCTTTTCCCATCATTTTTCAGATCTAATGTGGCTTTTTTTTTTCAAATAACTGATGTACTTTGATTTGGTTTGTCTAAAAAAATGCAGAAAAAACCAAATACACTTTGAAGGAAATTCTCTTGAAGCCCAAACCAATCTTCACTTCACCTGTTTTGTCCAAAATGTAATAAAATATGAAAAATTATTAAAACAATGAACACATTTTCAAAACTGTTGCTTTTATTTTTCCACAGATGGCCTTATTAATTAGCTGACTCATAGTTTGAAATCTAGTTGTTAAGGAACAGGAACAAATAGTCAAACATCAGAAATTTGAATCCTGAGTGCAGAGCAAATATTTCACAACAATATTTACTTTAAATGAGGAAAATCTCGGCTAATTCAAACAAGCAGCTTAGTGCAGCCGCTGAGGTCTGAGGTTGTGCTGGGGCTGTGTGAAAGGCAATATGCCGCTGAATAAAAATGTGAAAAAGAATAAATTATTAACTGTTAGGTAGATTTCAGAGCAGGCATAATACTCTTTTATCTTGATGCGAACCCCGCTGTGAAACGAGGGTTAGGTGCTACTTTATATGGTCTTCTTGGGCTTCATAATTACACCGTGGAGCCTCATTACACTTTAAAAAAAAAAAAAAAAACCCACACTTGAGCCTTTTGTTCCCAGAAGTAATTGACATGTGGCTAATAAAACCTGTCTAAATGTAAAGCGCGCATAAAGGCTTTTAATCCCGACAACCACGCAGGTGTTTTCAGTTACTGCGGCTGATTAAACCTCTGCCCGGGTTTGCCATGCTGGGAATATGAGATCAAGCTTCACGTACTAACAATAATATTATGGACATAATTTGCTTCAGGGGAGGGGAAGTACATGTAGATCAATGACAGTTTATACACACCAGCGCACACTAATCAGGAGAAATAAGTGAAAACACCTGCAATACCACAACCGCGGCAGAAGTGCCGATACGCCTGACAACAGTCCTTCCTGTTCCTGCTGCGTTTCAGGAAGGCCCGGCCCGGCCCGGACGCTTTTACCTCGGAGAGCTCACCTGTGAACACTTGAGCTCTTCAGTGTGGACGGCACTGCAGAGCAGAGTGTGTTGGTTTGCTTGTTGCTGATGAAGATTTACTGATTACTCACTCGTTGTCTGTTCCAGAGTGGGTTTTTAGTACATTTTGTATGTAGTGTGTGTGTTTAAATGCTGAAGAATGCAGTGAAATCCCCTTTTAAAATACAATAAACAAAAATATAAAGACAACACTTTTGTTTTTGCTCCCATTTTTCATGAGCTGGACTTTTTCTACATACACAAAAGGCCTGTTTCTCTCAAAAACTGTTGACAATTTGTCTGTGTTCGTGAGCACTTCTCCTTTGCCGAGATAATCCATCCACCTCACAGGTGTGGCGTATCAACATGCATGATTGTTGCACAGGTGCGCCTAAACCAGGGGTGGGCAATCCTGGTCCTCGAGGGCCACAGTCCTGCATGTTTTAGATGTTTCCCTCTTCCAACACACCTGATTCACATGATCAGGATCGTTATCAGGCTTCTGCAGAGCTTGATGATGAGCTGATCGTGCTACACACTGTGTGATTTTCGGCCGTCCCAAAAGAAAGATAACAATCATGAGAGAGCCTTGGTGATATCTTTGGTCTTGGCTCTAAATCGGTGGTCCTACGTCGCACTGTGAGACAGGTTCAAGGACGACCGTTGTCATGGACGACCAAAGACAACCTGCGATAAAATTCTGACAGTGTCAGAAATTTGGGGTGATGATCTCACAGTGTGACTGCTGCTGCGACCTACGTCAACTAACTAACCAATAGAAATGCAGTGTAAAATGCCAAACTGATCAGCGCGACACGAGCTCCCTTTGCAAAACTGGCCTCTCTTTCCGAGCCACATATTATCCTCCTTCTTTATTTTTGGGGATTTATCTCCAAACACATAAATGCCACAAGGGTGAGGGCTTTGCTTATGCTTTGCTAGTTTCTTTTTAGTGGATGGATGGATGGCGCCTGCTAATACGTTTTATTCTTGCGCATTCACGTCGACTCGCATACATTGCAGGCTGCAATTCCGAAACTTTATGTCGTGTCCAAAGTTTATTAGATTCATGTTGTACTGTGCAGCTAGCTGTGAACTTATCGCACAGTTTGTAGTTGGTCGTAGGCTGGCCACAGTGGCCTTTTATTGTGTCAGTATGTGGTGTGACCACCATTTGCCACACACAGTGCAACACATCTCCTTCACATAGAGCTGATCTGGTTGTTGATTGTGTCCTCCACTCCTCTTCAATGGCTGTGCAAAGTCACTGGAGGAACTGGAACACGCTGTCGTATACGCCGATCCAGAGCATCCCAAACATGCTCACTGGGTGACGTGTCCGGTGAGTATGCTGGCCGTGCAAGAACTGGGATGTTTTCAGCTTCCAGGAATTGTGTGCTGATCCTTGCAACATGGGGCCGTGCATTATCGCACCGCAACATGAGGCGATGATGTGCATGAATGAAACAATGGGCCTCAGGCACACCTGTGCAACAATCAGGCATGTTGATATGCCACACCTGTGAGGTGGATGGATTATCTCAGCAAAGGAGAAGTGCTCACTCACACAGATTTAGACAAATTGTCAACAGTATTTGAGAGAAACAGGCCTTTTGTGTACATAGAAAAAGTCTCAGATCTTTGAGTTCAGCTCATGAAAAGTGGGAGCAAAAACAAAAGCGTTCATATTTTTGTTCAGTGTGCTATACACTAAGTCTGCTCTACAAAT
>NW_007578740.1:46127-73096 GCF_000690725.1 Stegastes partitus
TACCCCTTTTAAAAACAAAACCAAAAAAAGAACCCGGAAAAGTGAAGAAGAAAAAAAGATGTAGAGTGAGACTGATCTCTGGTTGTATTCATCCTAGAATAGTGGCTGATCTCTGTACAGTATAGTGAAATACTCAATAGAACAGAACTTGGCCTAAATCAACCATTCAATATCTTTTACTTACAACTGTGACAGACCTACATGTTTATAAAGTTTGTGATTTTATGAGGTGGTAATATGTGGTTCCATAACACACATCACTAAGACAACTAAGGTAAAGCAAAGCATTTTATTGCAAGTATTAGTCAAAGATGCACTTCAAACTGAAGCAAAGCAACACTAAAAGGGCCAACAACCTATAAGAGAGAGTTACAAAAGAAAGAGACATTTAAAACTGAAAGGAATAGAGCTGTTGGTACAACAGAGCCTTTGCAAAAGAACACAGAGACTGAGACATGGATCATCTGGTGGTGAAGGTTCACTGTTCAATGTACACATCCGTTTGCTGGTGCCTCAACTCAGAGGTATCAGAGCCCAAGATCTTTCGACTGAAATAAGACTGACACAGGAGCGATGCTACATTGACAATATGAATATTTGAACAATCAAAGAGTACGCAAAGTGTTTTCAAATCCTTGGCCGCTGTCGAATATCTGTCTCCAAAAACCATTGTGTGAATACAAGAAACGGCATCAGGAGCCTAATCTCTTCTGCAATATTTGGTTTGAGGTCGTTTGGAATGCAAATGACATGAAAAACAGGTTAAACGTCTGATAGCCATGGGAGTAAACATTATGGTAAACATGTATTAAACCAAAAACAAAAGCTGATTTGGTTTAACAGGACAGAGGGCCTACTGGCTTTGGAACAGGATTGACAACACTCAAAAGGTCCATGTCTCTGATCCTCTGATGGGGTGAGGGACAACCAACAGAAATGTTTTAAAAAAGGAAGAAAAAAAAAACAATAATTCATCACAACACAGTTCATCCTTGGTTCATTATACAGGCACAGGTCTCTGAAATCCAGCACGCTGGGGAACCTCCTGGTTCTCGCCGGGCCCGGGTCAAAAAGCATCTGAAAATATCTGCTCTTTGGATATGCCGTCACTGACAACACGATGATAACCAATGAACTTATACGAAACACAGGGAAGTGTGTAAAAGTCAAATTAGCATATTGAGAATTTTTAACGATGATATCTGCGTTGTCCTGAGGCAGCGGGCGACTGCTCATCCTGGAACAAAAAAACAAATGCCATGTTTCCAAATACCGTTTGACCCGGACCCGGTTTCTGTTCTGACATCAGTACAAATGAGACGGAGCAATTTTCAAAAGCTTACACTTCGTTTCGTACATCAGAGTTCACTAAGTTCTGTTAGTGGTTTACATGAGAAGTGAGAAGAGATGAGGATGCCGGTTGGGGAATCAGGCAGATCAAGTACGTAGGCTAGTTTTGTTTTTTTTCTTCTTGGTAGGCCACCCAACACCAGGCATTGCAAAAAAGTCACATAGATTTCTGACAACTATGTAAGAACGCACTTAAGGCTGAGGCATGTCTTCTCTTATTGGAATGAGACCTGTTCCTGCTGTAAAATACTCTGGCACAAGAAAAAAAAAAACCTTGACAGGAGACAATCAGAAGAAAGAAGCAACGCCTACACACTAAAAATTTTTCACCGTAATCCAAAGAATTTTTGCCTTTCCAACATCTTTTCTTCGTTTCCCCTGCCGTTCTTCTCTAAATGTTATTTTATTTTACACTCTTCCACTTTGCCCTTTACTGGCTCGGGGAATTGACATGGCTAACGTACCAATTAGCAGCTCGGGATGAAAAGTCAGCTATTCGACACTCAAGTCAGTGTGGTTCAGAAATGGTTCCCTTCGTCAAGAGATGAGCGGCAACATGTGGGGGTTGGCGTTTTGGCCTTCTCGGGTGGCGAAAGAAGAGTGGAGGCTAAAGAATAGGGAAAAAGGAGGCGGGAAGAGTTGACCTGTAGATATGAACCTGACACGCAGCTCTCGTCACAAGTCAAATCCGCCTCCTCCCTTCCCTCCACCTCGCACCCCCCTCCATATTGTTGTGCTTGCGTGTCTCGGAGAATAAGGCGTCAACATGGAGGGGGAGGGGCTTAAAAACAACAAAAAAAAAGGCCTCTTCCTCCTGGCTCCGCCCCCACCATGCTGCAAAAAAAAAAAAAAATGATGCGGAGACTCCAGCCGCTTTAAACGCACTCTCAATAAATACACCATAAAATATTCCGCATATATATATTTCATATATATATTTAAAGAACAACACATTTAAATAGGACAACAAAATAAAAGTCGGCTCAAGAACAATTTTTCAAAGTCGGATAAGTGTTAAGACAAAACAGAATAATTTTTTTTTTTTTTTAACAGTTATACTTAATTTTTTTTTTTTTGACTCTAAAATAGTTACTGTATAAGAATATCGCAATCAGGCATTACTCAAGCATTATATGTCATAATAAAAGCAATCTGCAGTTTTCTTTCATGTAGTATAACATATGCAGCATACCAAGGTAAGTGAGGTGCAGTGTTTTTGTTTTTTTTTTTTGTTGAGATTTCTTGTAATAGAAAGATTTCACCCCCTGGACTGAAAAGGTACCCACAGAACTACAGACACATCCTCGGTATTTTTTTGTCGACACCCTACCGGCTTCTAAACAAGGATACTGCTGGGCACGCATTCCCTCCATCAGGGACAAGACACATGGCAGGGCATTGCACTAGGATGAAAGAATGCCATGAGCTGCTACTAGGGCTGGGCATCACCGTGAGAAAAAAGTCTGAATACTGACACTGGCTCTGTTTTATTTCTGTACCTGGCTGTAAAAATGAATGAAAGCGTACTTCACCGTGCAACAGATTCAAAGTCTGTTCTGCCGTTCTTTTGCTTTGCTTAGTGGAAAAAAAACTAAAACTAAATGCCATTTTTGTTATTATTCCTCAGTGCAAAAATCTACTATTGTAAAAAGTTCCGGGCTGCATTTTATTTCTTAAAACTTGCATTTTTGGATGCCAAAAAAAACCAAAAAATAAATGTGGAAGGATGAGTTGACACCCAGCCCTAGCTGTAACAAAGTGTCAAGTGGCAGTTCCAGAGAGAAGACCGCCACCCGAGAGCAGACCGGCTCCACCGAGCCAACAACAAAGTCACGAGAGCATGAGGCACACTTTTAATGACCGACTGCTTTGTTTGGTAACACACATCCCTTCGATTCCTCGTTTACGCTGAGGCTTTGGATCCTCTCCTCCTCCTCCTCCTCCTCCTCCTCCTCCTCCTCCTCCCTCCCTCGAGGACGGAGAGGACTGGAGGGACAGAGATTGAAACCTCTTGGCTATGTGTCTGAGTGAGAGTGGCAGTCTCTAAAGTGCTGTGCTATGTTTGTCATTCGTGGGCTGGGCTGTGTCGCACCACGCTAGTGTCAGCTATGACCCCCCCAAACCACCCCATCCCCGACCCCATCCCACCCCGCCAACCCACCCAAATGCACATTCCACTGTACCAACAACACCATTGGTCCAAGACACTAAATGCACTAGGAAGCAAGAGCTCAACCACAACCATATACTTGGCATAATATTCTATTTCTATGTAGGCGTAATGTCTAAATACATGAAACACAAGTTTGCATTGCCGTCTCTAAAAAACAAACATGTAAAGTGTGTGTGTGTGTGTGCATGTGTGTGTGTGTGTGTGTAAAATGCAGCTATTCCTGCATGTGTTTTTGAAAAGGAGATTCTATTTCTTTGATTTTACATTTTATCTTTCAATTGACAGCACCATCAAGAGGAAAGGCACTTTCTGTGGACTTTTTCTCGCTCCATTGCTACTTTCCACCGCAAATAGAGACCAACCAAAAAATCAGGGAGGTTGATCGATTACTCAGAATGGAGACACTGACCTTTTTGGAGTTGATTAATTCTTCACAAGACGGTGGGGGTCAGATTTTAGATAGTTTTCTTTCACATCAGCGTTCACAAACCTAATTGAGAGCTGAAGGAACACAGCTACCCGCAAAGCTTAGCGTACCTTTCAATCTAAAATTAATCAGGGATTGCAAACGAGAGCGTCCCCCCCGTTACGCAACACAAACGCCTGTTGAGGAATAATTGGCCGAATAAATATTGTCTTGGTATCCCGTCGAGTGTTCACTTCCGCAGGCCCCAAAAATGGTCTTTGCTCACGTTGGGTCACTTCTCTACGAGCTAATATTTGCAAAGCAGAGCTGATGACATTTCAAATGTAAGCGAGGCAAACACATCTGCTATGTAAACATGTGTTCAACTGCCCTCAGGGGTGGAGTTTACATACAAAACCTGTACACGGATTACAGACAGCAGAGATATAGTGAGTCAATCATCCTCCCCACCCCGTCAAACAACTTCCAACATAACCCGCCGCCTCATGTTTTCATTCATCAGCTTTGATTCCTTCCACAAAAAAAAAAAAAAACACCACGCACGCGCAAACATACTTGAATGAACCCCACTACATCCCACTATGTCGTCCTTCAGTTCTAACCTTCCTTACGGCTCCCAGGGGGATTGGATGAGATTGTACGGCCATGGAATGTAGTCCTCTGGCACAGGGGAGTAAATGTTTGGGAGCAAAAGAGAGCAAAAATAAGATTACAGGCTTTGTCACACCACAGATTTACCGAGAGGCCGACTCTTTGTATTTGTGTGCACATAAAGTGGCTCGAATAAGGAGACCCAGTCTGAGGAAAGCAACAGAGGTCGCAATCCGACGTAAATCCCCCGAGGCTTTAAACACAAAGGAATGGAGAACTACTACCCCCTTGTTACGTTATTCTTTGATCACACATGACTTTGAAATGATTCACCGAGACTTTCAAAAAACCACTTGCCCGTTTTCTTTTCACTCTCCCCTCTTGATAAGGAGCAGGCATCAGCACCAGTTGTAGGAAACCCGAGAACATTCAAGAGCAGAAGCTCAATACATCAACCGACTCTTCTCCTATTCTGCCGTCGCCACAATAGGCTCGTGACGTCCCAACACAAAGGCTCTCAGAGTACAGTATGTTAATCTTTTGTCTCCTCACAGACGAACCTCCAATTGTATGAACATCTACGAATAAAGAAATAAGCATTCAGCATCTCGCGAGTTTTTTTTTTTTTTCTTTTCCAAACATCGAAGCAAGAGGTGGTTTGAGTCCACGTCCCTATCAATAACAGTATGACAGTCCAAACACACATCACTAGTTTTCAACAAGCCCACCACTGTTCACACATACACTATACGTTATACAGTGACACAGGAACAAGTCAACAGTCTATTGCAATAATAAAACTTTGTTATACCTTTTTAACCGTTACTTATCATGATACATTTATTACTAAGATTAATAATTAGACTACTTTTGTTTTTTTTTTTCTGTTAGCAAAAATAAGTGGTGTGTGCATTACATAATTTAAAATGTACAAATATACTTTCTGATCTGGCTTTTTTTTTTCTAAAAAAAAGGCTTTCAGATACTAGTGAAATCATGAAGGCTCAAACCCACTGGCTTCCACACTGGAAGGCTAGCCCGTGAAAGGCAGTCAAATGCGACAGCGGAGGCAGGACCCTACATTAATACCTCGCCGTCCGAGGCAACGTCCGCCATTGTACCATCAACGCCAATCCAACCCGAATGAAATCGTAAAACCTGTACCTCCCTTCACCGACCACAGCAGTGGATCCGTCTCCTGTCCTTCAGAGAGTGAGGTTAACTGTTTGTTTTTTCCTACCATACCCATCTGCTCATACACAGTCTCATGCAGAGGTTCAGCTTCAAATTCTAATTCAGACAAGAGTAGCACCACGCTTGTGTTCAGTCCCCGAAACACATGCTTCTTTTAGTGCAGATAACTTTTTTAAAAACACCCCCCTCCCTCCCTCCCCCACGAACAAGCTTCAGGCCTTCAGCGGATGAGAGGAGCTACATGGTGACCGTAATCCACAATTCACATCAACAGTCAGCTGTACTTCTGTAGCAATTCTTGGTCATCCACTCGACTCCTCGACTTTGTTCTGAAGCCAGTCCCGACTTTGGGCCAGTCACGTGGGCAGGAGCTAAACTTGTCCTCGGGTTAAGGATTTCTACTGAAAGGAAAAAATGTTGTTGAAAACATTAGTTTACGACAAGTCTAAGTCCGTGCCCAGGAACCTGGCCCGTGAGTTACAAACACACTGTAGCAGCTGGATCCACGTCTGGTGAATATTAAGCAAAAAAGACAACTTCGGCCCGCTTTGCTTGAATGCTGCTCCGAAGCAAAGCCAACAGCTAACACTGCTGTATAGGCAAATACAATAAATATATTGATCTTAGGTTGATTTGAATGAGATGTATAGAAAAGTCAGTAGACGGTTGTTGAGAGAGAATAAGAGGCATCGGGTGAAACTTTCTTGCTTCAAACTATCTTATGCTGTCCATTCGTTGGAATATGCTTTTTGATCATTCTACCCCGCTGAAATAAGATCCCTACGACAAGTCGCGCAGCTTTCGACCATTATATACTTAACCTCCACCAGGCACTTGAATACTACCTCTTTATGGCCTTTATACTCCGCTTTGCTGCAGTCAGGTGAAAAACTTTGTTATTCTTAGGAATTAAGAAAAATCAACCTCTTTTAGCATTACTCTGAAATCATGCCCGTTGATCAAAAAGTATTCTCAAACCACAGAGGCGCATAAAATCCTTCAGTTCAAGTAAAAACAAGAAAATCACCAAAACTGCAGTTGCACCATTTTTGCCCAACAGCAAGGGCAAAACTCAGAAAACACGCCGATCAGTCGACTCACGGAGGAGCGAACACATGAGAGGGTCTCGCGAAACGTTTCTCCGCGCTTTCGAATGAAATGTTCTAACTGTACTTTCGAGTCGTTTAAGTCCCCTAAAAATCCTCTTCCCTTCGTTCAGCTGATTATTGCACTAGAGGAAACCATCGACGTAATCTCTTATTTACCCACCATCTCGAGCTCAAGAGGGAAATGCAAAATAAAGCACTGAGAGGAAATGAATGCACGACAGTTACTAAGATTAAAAAAAACAAAAGCTTACATGATTAAGTAAGTCTGAAAAAGTTAGAATCAGAAAATGTTTTTGACATAATATAGAAGAAACCGTAACAACCAGAATCAAACAACAGTGTTATACTTTAAATAAAATCCATAGATGGCTGCAATTCAGCAATTGATATATCAGCCAATAGAAACTGCCCCTTTGTTCAAATGTGACAGCTGACTGTTAGAAATAAATCAAAACTGATCTGAAGTCTTACACGACAACAATTACATGTTGTGACTTTTAGGGGGCATTTATACCTCGTCGCCAACAGGTGGCAGTGTGCTCAAAAGAACATGTAGCTCCATACAAGTAAGTGGTGATATCACACACCAGGGGGAAAGTGACAGAACAGGAGAGGAAACAAGAGGGGGAAATAAAAGTGGCAACTGGGAGGACCCTCTAGTCCGTGAAACTAGAATCTAAAACAAAACCCTCCTGGTAACTCCAGACTCTTGGGAGTTTCATTGGGGTGGAGAATCAACGACAAACTACAGTAAAACTGACAGAATGTAAAAGTGCTGCTGCTCAAACTGACTTGAGGTACTGGAGATGGCAAAGGAGCAGATTAATAGACGATTACGAAAGACTGTGCCAAAGGAAAAGTAAAAAGAAAGAAAGAAACAAAAAAAAAACACCCACTAGGTCACGAGTAAAGAAGACAAAACAGGGAAGAACAGATAGGAGGGGCGATGAAAAGGGGGCCTGATAAGGGTGAAAATAAACTAGTTGGCTGGTTTAATATTGCATAATAGTGCTGAGTTTCTCTCTTGTTTGTTTTTAAAGCAGCGTTTGCATCCTCAAGTCCAGTGTGGGGGTGCCTCCTCCCCTCCCTCCTCCCTGCTTTCCTCTGCACAGTGTCAGGTCCGGATTGACTAGGCATGGGGGGGGGCGGGTAGGGGGGGTTGGGACTTGCACCTATGAGGACTCCTTGACTGGCAAGCCAGGCGTGCATGGTTGTGTCTGTGTGTTTTTATGTGTGTGTTAAGGGTGGCAATGGTTGGGGAGGGTGGGTGGAGCTCAGGCGAAGTACATGGTCCTCAGGGTGTCATGGTGGATCTGAACAGCTTTGGCCAGCGCCTGGGGGTCCCGACCGTTACTCTGACCAGACACATGGCTGCCCTCAGCGCTGCGGAAGAAAGACGACAGGACCGGTTACGAAAAAAAAAAAAGTTCAATAACAACGGCAAGCATGCAAAAGAAAAAGCTGTAAGTAAAACAAGAAAAGTGTCTTAACCTTTACATCCACATTTAAAAAAAACAAGAAATATCTTTGGACTCTTCTCACCTGTCGTGTTCTTTGTCCACCAGATGGTAGCGTGCGCGGAAGGCCACCAGGTGGGCATAGTAGGCTGGCGCAGGGATGGAGACTGAGCGGGTACAGCGCACATAGGTGTGGCACAACTGGTAGGTGAGCAGCTGGAACTCATCAGCGGTAAAACAATTGTCGTCCCACAGTACATGGTAGTGGGAGGGCCGACTGGTGCCCTACGAGCAGGGAAACAAATGGCACGTTTGAACAGTGATTACGTTTAATTTTACGATCCATTTTTAACTGGTATTTGTCTTAGTGGGCTCACATTAAAGAGAAAAAAGCATGTTTAGCCCCAAAGTGTCACATAACTACACTGAAAGCGATAAAATAATTATAGTTAAACATTTAAAGCTTTGACTAAAAATACAATCATTGTACCTTTACAGGAATAACAACAGCATGGTGGTGATTTAGGAGTTAAAGATTCATCCTCCACATGATGTTGCTGAAATTTGTTGTCAAAGTTCTAATTCTTCTCAGTTTTACAAATGGCAAAAGAAGAGTATAACCCTCTTTCCTGTTTACTGTAGTCAAATAAAAGATCGAAGCTCCTCGTATAACATTTTTGCCGCACCACATTTCCTAGCTACATACTGTTTTGTTCTGATTTGTTACTACTGCAATGGTGAGGATGCTCTTAATACTATAAAACTTCATCAAAACTTGTCATGAAACATTTCAATTGCCTTTTAAAGACAACTAAAAATGTCCAAAATGGTCAGAAGTGGTTCACAGAGCAGAAATAATCGTCTCTTGTGAGTGCTTTGTTCCTAAAATCCCATTTATCAGTTACATTAGAATGATGCAGAGTGTGGTGAAATAATGCTGAAAGAGGCAGAATTCTGGGCAGAGAAGACAAGAGTTTGGTCAGACCTGTATTCCAGCGTGACTGCAGAGGTAAAAGTCAAACTCGTAGGGATGCGTGATGTCCGTATCCACGGTAGTACCAGCAGGAATGTTTCCACTACGTCCAACCTGACAAAGCAAAACCAAGGTCACTCCCTACTAATGCCTTTGTTTTTTTTTTCCATTTTTCACCAAAAACACAAAGTGGAAGGAGGAAAAACAACAACGAGCAAAAGCTTTTAAAGCATTAAGAGATGTCAGGGAGTAAAAATCCTAATTATTAAAAAAAATAACTAGTTGATGGAGCGACCCGGGCGAAGGTTCACCAACCGCTTCCCAATCAACCAATTAAAAGTCTAATACCCCAGAGGGCCTAATGCTCCGTAAGAGAGTGCCTGCACTGAAAATAAGGTTGTTACTGGCTCGGTCTTACTCTGGGGGCCTTGAGTGCCACTCCAGAGCTCTTGGTGTGCATTGGGCCCTAATGCTTTAATCGAATGTAATTACAGGGGTTAGGAGGGTGAACAGTCCAATTGACAACAAAAGGTAATTAAAGAGGCCCATTTTCGGTACTTGATGTGCTAATACAGAGCATAAAAAAGAATATGGACTAACACATAACACACTGTACTGACTTTAATGGGTACCATTACGGTGTCATGGTGTGCCTGAGCCGTGTGTTTGTGTGCGGCAGAGACTCACTCTCTCGTTGCGGTCGGCACAGAAGAGGCGTGTATGGTGGCGTTTTTGCACAACAATGTAGGTGATGCCTGGCTGGTACTCCTTCTCCAGGCTGATACAGGCCTCACGGATGGCCAGCAGCTCATAATACAGCACCTGAAGAAGAGAAAGAAAAAGTCTGCTTGAAGAAAACCCTTAAAGAGCACCTGAAAAAAAGACAAATAAACTATTGTCTCCATACGCTATACAGTACAGTCGTGACTCAATAATCCGACACTAAATGTAAAACTTTCTTTTATGTCGGATAGCAAGGCTGTCGGATTGTCAAGATGGAGGTCGAGATACAAGGAGGGCTTGATGCTGGAAGGTTTTCCAGTAGGTCTACTGTGCAGTTAATCAATAAAAACATTTCTGTCATCTCTGATTAAAAAAGTAATTTTTTTAAGCTTGTACACTTATATTTAATGGGATCTACCAGTCCAAGCAAACATTCTGTTAGTATCCAGCAAAAACGCAGAAAAATAAACTCCCCAAGTGTATCATCTCTATGTAAAATATCTAGATTATGACTCGTAAGACATAAAGAAGAACATTTTCAAAAGCAAATGCTGCAGAATTTAGGATGGTATCTGGTATTAAATCCACACTCCGACTAAAACTACATTTTTTAAGTAAAATACGGAACACTTTGGAGCTGACCTGTCTGAACTGGCCTTCTGAAACTCCATCCCTGTAGAAAATGATCCTGGTGGGCTTGTAGCGGGTTGACTTGTAGAACTGGATGAGTAATTCCCGCACCATGGAGGCCAGGTCCTGGATAACCTCCTGCCTGGGCCTCTGGACTCGCACAGTGGCACAATACCTGCTGGGGTGGGCGTCCATGCTGCCTACCACCTAAAAGACAAGAGTGAGGAGGGGAAGGTGTAAGTCAAGGGGAATGATGATAGATTACAATGTGAGAGGAAACATTACAGGAGGGAGAAAGAAACATGACAAATCTCATTGAAACATTACTGTCAAGAGTGAATGGGAATGATACCAGGACAAAAATTACAAGTTGGCAAATTTAACAAATAGATGAGGTGGAAATAAAGAAAAAAAAAAACGTACTGCTGCAATTGAAGGCTTCTTCCCATCCCCGGCTGGCGGATGTGTAACATCTGCTCCCAAGAAGATAACTGGCTGCTGAAACACTGATGGTCTGTGAATCAAAAAACATAGAAAGAACATTAGCTAAGAGAAGATGTGTAACAATATACACAGTGTCATCAAACTGGTGAACAATTTAATGCATTTCAAACAAGCTTTACTAGACATGGATATGACGTATGAGAGGGAGAGCGTGGCTTACCGTTGGTGAGGCACCAGGATGTTGTTGATGCCTCCCAGCTTCACATTGATCTTGAGGCAGAGGTTGGAGAGGGTCTGAGGTGACGTCTTCACCACGTTCTTAACCTGAACACACTGCGTGGCCATGCCCAGGAGGGTGTCTCCCACACGCTTGACCTCCGCTATGAAGGGTTAAGAAAGTGAGTAAATAAAGTGAAAATCTAAGCAGTTTCAGAATTTTATACCTTTTAAAACAGTCGCACAGACCTCATAATGTTGTTCCATATTTCTCGGCAGTAAAATTTTTTTGCTTTGCTTTTTGTTTTCAAAGTTACTCATAGTTTAACAAAAACAGACAAATATGTAACTGAAGCCGACAGTATTTGCTCCATATTGAGCGCAGCGCCATCCCTCCACTGAATCACTGAGGAAGAGTAAATTGCACTCAGTCCCAGGACGGCATTAGTGTCTTAGACAGAAATGTATCTCTGTAGTCCAAGATATTATGTGTTTCTAAGCAGTTTTCTAACCGTAGACTGGAGTCTTTCCCGGCAGGATGACGATGATGAGCTGAAGTCCGGCGTAGGTGTTCTTCAGGTGTCTGAACATGGGCTCCACGCTGTCTGCTCCCTGGGCGTATTTACAGAAACATGGCTGGCCCTGGATGGGCATCCCAGCATCCTTAGAGATTTTACGAAGCTGGTCTGTGAAACCCCTGCACGAGGAAACGAAAGGGAGCAAAGGGTAAACAAGGCCTCCATTTGGAAAGCCTCAGGGCTGAGTAATCCTGCCTGAGTACTTAAAATTCCAGCTTGAACAGTTGTACTGGTATTGCATTTACCCATGTCGCTGACGGAATCCTTCTTAACTCATGTTTGACAATACAAGGTATTTAGGGTTTAGAAACTACGGATGAAAAAGCCGCTTTCGTCAAACTGACAAAGTTATTTTTTCATTATTGTGTACAGACCCAGTGGTATTAGAATGAAAAAATATACAAACACCAGCGCCATGAGAGGCTCTATTTGTTATTATCTGCAACAAACAAATGTGAATCCATGCAAATTCACAGTTTGGGAGAAAGAAATAAACAACAAAGAATAACCTAATGGGCTCATCTCTAACATCGTGGCAGCTTAACGAGGAAGGCAGACGAGACGGGGGATTTGAAGAAACATCTACCAGGACGTGTCATAAATACATTTTATGGGGGCTTAAGTGAGGATCATCACTCCTCACATTGTGACAAAAGAATCTACAGAAAGGAGTTTTTAAAACCTTACAGGAAAAAAAACAACATATTAGCAAAGGCTCTCACTTGAGGATTTCTTCCCGACACTGCCTCTGTGTGGCGAAGCAGGCAATGGCCCACATCTTGATCTCCACCCCAGTGTGGAACTGCTTCCCCCTCATGTCCCACACCCCGTGGCTGGGCGTGGCTACAGTGCGGTTCTGAAACAACATCGCAATCTCAACACATGTACTCGTGATTAAATGGGCAAACACTCGCTTTCGTACTGTCCACACAGGCTCACTCACGCTCCAACGAGTAGACAAACAAATGAGCGCACGGCCACGCACGCCTTTCGCTCGCTGCACGTCTGCACACAAATTCACACTTTGACATGAAATCACTCCAAGAAACATGCACGTGTAAACCAGAGAAAATGTAACTTTAACATCAAACAACAACAAATGGAAGATATCATCAATAAGTAACAGGAAGAGTAAAGTGGTTTTATGTGAACCTTTAATGAATTTGCTGGTGTGATGCACTGTTTTCAAGATACATATGAGGGAATTTGGTGTGTGTGTATCACATGCAGCACCAAATGTGCTATTGCGTCATATTTTTCTGTAATACACACACCCAAATTTACAGGTGTGTCTCCTCAAAGAAGATAAACAGACAGATGTTAATCAACACTGGAGTTCAGTCTCAATAAGCTGCTTGTTTAATCATTTTTTGGAAAATCTCTTTTGATATGAAGCAAAGGTTGTGCAATGTTTTTAGCTCCATCTCTTATAATAATCTACATGTAAGAAGCTTCCCAATCATGATTTGGACATTTGTTTTTGTAGCAGATGGACAAAAATGTTTCATGTCCTTTCAAAAGAACACCGTTTTTTTTAAAAGTTGGAATCAAAGGCTGCGTTATCGAGACTCAACCACAACAGCCAAAAAAGACTGACACCATGAAGTACAAACAGAAGCCGGTGAGTTAGTTCCCCCAAAGACACACTGAAATAAAAGCTTGCGGAAGGGGAGAGCGTGTCAGACAAACAGAGAGAATGGGCGTGATTTAAAGGAAGGGTACCATAAAGTGCTCTGTGCTCACCCTGCCGCCGTACTGCAGCATGGGGGCGGGTAGCACTCGCCCCGTCACGTGGGCCATCTCGTCGCGCACTTTGAACTGGAATTCCTGCACGAATGGGTCCGCCTCGTAGTTGGCACTGCGCACCTGCGGGGAGAGAGGAGGGGTGAGAGAATTAGGCACAGGGTCAGGCTGAGGTATTTCATGACTGCGTGATTTAAGGGCCTTGCAGAACTGAAAGGTTAGAGTATAGAGCACTCCTAGTCTCGTTTACCTATTCACTCATTCGTGACCCATGTGCAGGAAATCAGTCACACTGCACTTTGGGCTATATCCAAGATACAGCTTGAATTGCACATGATAAAATACTGGTTATGGCTTTATTACTTAGATCTGTCAATTTAGTTGTTTTCTACATGTAGGTAGCCTGGAATAATAATAATTGATCAGATGTATGTAGCGCTTTCTAGACACTCAAAGTCACTTTACGCTGTCAGCTATTCATTCACACACATTCATTCCAGTGGTGGTAAACTACGATTGTAGCCACAGCCGCCCTGGGGCAGACTGACAGAGGCGTGGCTGCCATTCTGCCCCTCTGACCACCACCTCAAACAATCCATTCATACGCATTCAGACCAGGCAAGGTGGGTGAATTGTCTTGCCCAAGGACACAACGACCATGACGCAGGTTACAGGGCGGAATCGAACCACCAACCTTCCGATCATTGACCAACTCGCTCTACCACCTGTCAATAGGCGCAATACGACTGATTTCGTGCAGATGGGTCACATTTATGGCTTATTTTATTTAAAGGAATACACCTCTGTCTTGTTTGTCCATTAACTATAAGGTTACAGCCAGCAGCCTGTTAGCTTAGCATAAAGATGAAGAAGGGAAAACAGCTGGCTTAGCTCAATTTGAAGGCAGCAAAATTTGACAACCACTACCTCCAAAGCCTACTATTAACACATTATATCTCATTTCTTTATAATAAAAAACTTCATTGTAAATTGGTGTAAGTATTATAAAAACATTTAAAAAGCAATGCTATCCATTTTCTACTGTTTCCAGTCGCTAGTTTTAAGAATGTTAACAGGAGCATTTCCCAAGTTCTTTGCGAGCTCCAACCAAACTCAGCTTCCTGTCCTGTCGTTGTTGTTTATGTTTACCATGGTGTGAAGCTGTAACCGTTTTTTACAGTGTAGGATTGTATATAATGCTGGTGCATAGGAAAAACGGAACGGTAAATTCCTGAAATGTCACAAAATGTCAGGCATCAGCACCCTACTCTAAAATAACTTCAATCATACAGGGTACATCATCACCTGAGCTGGCACGGTACCCAGATGTATTACAGAGTGTATTATGTACTTCTGACAGACACAGCTTATCAGCTTGTGTTGTCCTTTCGTGACTTTCAATCTCTGCTGTTCCACCCACATTTCTCCGCCAGTTTCAAGTAATGGGTGCTTCTAAATGAAAACACCAGCACAGCGATGTCTGCAATGATTTCCTGCATGCAACTCCAGTCATTTTAGCCCCAGAGTGAGCAGATAAGGAGACGTGGTTTAATAAGGCAACAACAGGTATTAAATGGGCATCGCTAATCTGATGGTGGCCAGAGGCAGCGAGTTTACAGTCTGTCAGTCTGTCCATAAACAAAAAGATGCAGACGCTGCAGTAGCTTCGCATTAAACCCATTATGGCTGTGGCATGTTGTTGACCCGAAGTACGTCTGCGCTGTAATTGCCAAATGTGACGGAGAAGCGTGCAGACATGCCTCTGTTAACAATATAAAATGAGAATGTGGGTGAGGTGATTATAAAACCAGTAATCTGATATGAAGACGAGCAGTACAACACACCACAGGCAAAATGTTGACAAGAATAGCAACATGGGATTTTTACAGAATTGTTACCCACTACAGTTAAAATATTCAATCAGGTCGATCATTTTAAACTATATAATTAGTGTATATTACAAATCCTTTATGTGATTCTTCCCCTGAATTCTGCATCCTCTGTGTCATTATGTCTTCAACCTTAAGTGATGTAAATGTCAACTATAGTTTAACTAGATTGGATGATTAATTTTCAAGTGCATATTACTTCAAAAACAAATATTTAGAATCCAAGTAAATAAACATCACTGTGGATTCTTTTAACTTTAGTAATACAACACATCTAACAAAGATAATTCCTTTTTATTCTAGTATTTAAACACTGTACCAGCGATATGAACCCTTGATTTGTGTCCAGTACTCACCAGCCTGCTGATCTCCTCTTGTCTGTCAGGTGCAGAACGAGCTGTGGCTTTGATCATCGTGGAGGTCTGATTATCTGTCAGCTTCTTAATGCACCGTTGACCGGCTACAATGTTACACACCTGAAAGGAAACAAAAGTTTGAACAAGCGTATATATATATATTTTTTTATCTTAGTACTTGTTAAGCAGAAGATGATTTCTTGTGCACACTTGAGCTCTTTCTCCAGCTGCTCTGCATCTATTTATAGAGCTGATACAGAAGCACACCTGCGAGCTGCCCAACAGACCACACACTGCAGATTTAATCATACTCGACATATGGTTAATGTCAGCCGCCATAACGGAGTGGAACAGCATCTTGTTGTCTCTCACCTCCAGAGGCAGGTAGGTGTGCTTTTGCTCCTGGCCCACCTGTAGACAGGGCAAATGTGGGTACTTGAGCTGCAGGTTGTACTTCTCCCTGAAGTACTGGGCTACAGTACGCTCTACAGTCTGACCGTTTTCCAACTGTAGCGGGAACCTGCAGAGGAAAAAAAAAAACAACCACAGTATGTTAAATCAAGAGGTCACTGGAGGCCACTATATTAAACGTCTGTAGCTCATCAGAACTGATCGAGGCATATTTGAGTGGATGTACACTATCTCAAGCCCACCCACAGTGCAATGGTTTATAATTTCTTTTTTGTTTGTTTTACATGTTAAAATATAAATGGGAAGTTGGGATGCAAGCTGCTTCTTTCACAATGCAAAGCTAATGTTTTGCACATCTTATGTAACAAAGAATAGGTTTGCTGATTGTAATATACCATAAGTGTAGCTACATTTGTCAGGAATATATAATTACAGTCTTGACTCGATAATCCGACACTAAATGTAAAACCTTCTTTTATGTCAGATAGCAAGGCTGTCGGATTGTCAAGACGGAGGTCGAGATACAAGGAGGGCTTGATGGTCATTTGTTGTTAATTATTGTTCAAAGTTGTTATAATAACTAGTAGGGCTGGTCTGAATAACACTTTCTGGTCTCCGGATATTCCGGCCCAATTAATGATGAATATCAGAATATTCGGCGCAGTCGGGGGACACTTCCACCCCAGGGGTGCGCTCTGATGGGCTGGAAGTGGCTGGAATACACAGGCAGTACTTGGCTGCTGATGCCGGTTTAGGATAGCGGTCACATTTCTGTTTCCACCTTTGGTGCTGCCACCACCATCCATCTTCCATAAACACTGAGCACGCTCGCTGCGTGTGACGTCGTTGTGTCGTCTTCTGTGCATGCGGGACACTTTTGGGTCGTATGAAGTTCACACAGCAGATCACATACAAGTCGCATTTAATTGGAAATGTGAATGAACTCACACAAAAATTGGATTTCACAAAAAAATCCAAACTGAGCATTACGTCCTGCAGTGTGAACGCAGCCAATCTGTGGGATTGTTCAGTCAGATAATACGCCATTACCCTTACTTGTGACATAAAACGTCATGTCAGAGTCGGAATCCAAGGCTGTCAGTATGATAAGGCTGTTTTTCATGGGCTCTGTTTGTTTTTCAAAAAAACCTGTCGGATAGCAAAGTTTTCAGATTGTTAAGGGTCAGATTATCAATTCACGACTGTAATTGCATTTTTTATGTTTCATGTGTTAAAACATAAATGGAAGTGGGGATGCAAGTTGTTTCTTTTACAATGCAAAGCTAATGTTTTGCACATTATGTAACTAGGAATATGTTTGCTGACTGTAATATACCATAAGTGTAGCTACATTTGTCAGGAATATATAAATATGAGGTTAAAACTTCGTATTGCAAGACACATAATCAGAGTGGGGGCAAAAGAAAAGGACCGGGATGATGACGAAGTGACTTTTTGCCTGCACACATATTTACATCACGTATAAGACGGATCTGTGTAAAACAGACCACAAATGTGCACTTGACAACTGGATCAATTAATGATAGTTAAAAAGTAACTTATCCAGCCAGTACTACATAATACAATTCTACGCTGATAGACTGAAGATCAGCAACCACACAGCCACTTCACCGACAGATGACTAACGCTGACTGCATGGTTGTCGGATGAGTCAGCCATTATCTGGTTTGTTTGGTGCTGAATTGGTGATCGCATCCTCTTTGGTGCGCCTTCCCTTCCCCCCCCACTATCCCATCCACACACTTCGCCCAGAGTCTCCGGTTCCCTCGCCCGCCCGGAGGCTGACTCACGTTTGATGGCTGGCAGGCCGACGGGTCACGTTGCAGACACGGTACTTCCTCCGCATGGTTCCACAGTGCGTCACCTCCACCTTCAAACCTGGTGAATAATATAACGTGTTGGAGTAGCAGTAAGAATGTGTTTGTGTGTGTGTGTGTGAATGGCTGTGAAATGTTCTCTCCCTGTTGCTGCTCAAACTGTTTTCCTTTGCCCACGCACACTTTTATTCATCTAATTTAACCCCATCTCTTATGTGCAGGCACCACCTTCCACCGCGGGCTTCACCTTTGATTTCTTTGGTGAATTTGACCCGGTGTGAGTCTGTGAGAGGACGAGGCTGCTCATCTATGTTGTGGATATCCAGCACTTCACACATGAACTGGATGACTGGCTGGGCTTTGTAGAAGGCTGTGGCAGACACTGAAAGGCAAAGCAGAAACATCACGTCATTTGGGACACAAACAAAAGGTGATGCATGAATACCAGATGAGTTTCAACACAGGGACAGAATATAGGTTCTTGCAGGTATGTCACATGTGTGCTAGTACGACCAAAAATGCTAAATAAATGCAGCAGAAAACCTGTTTGAACACAGGAAATGCAATTCATGCAGCAGCAGATGTTCAGATCCTCTAAATTGGCAGGTTCTGTTATTTTCAGATACAATGCTTCCTCTCAGTATAAGCACATTAAAATACGATAGGCGAGATGACAAAGCAAGGTGTAAGGCATCGGGAGACGTTAAAATTTAGAGGAAAAAAAGCTATGAAAACACGAATGCAAGAAATAAGAAATCCAAAAATGGACAGATAGATGGGGAGAGTGCAGCGGTGAGGTGGAGGAAGTTGTTGACGAGCGATCTGGCTCAGCTGCTGTGATGTAAAAAAAAAGTCCTCTGAAAGCATTGCAAACGCACATCTGTGAGTGACGCTGCAACACGAAGGCAGACGGCATTGTAGAAGCGGTGTCTACGTGAGGCTCGGACAGCCTTTCATCACAGACAGGAAGTGACGTTGCTCCTCATTGTGTTCCCCACGCATTACGTTGTCATTTCTGTGCATGTAAAAACCGTCTGAGTCACTCATGTAAATGTGAAATTTAAAAAGGTTTCGTTTCTCCATAATTACAATTGCTCGATATACACACTTTTCATTACACATGATACGGAGCGTGGGAGGCGGTGTTTGTTGCCTTCATGCTTAAGTATTTAGATAGGTTCACTCGGCCGCTTTGCCGGCGCACAATGTCGTGCTGATTGCTGTGCAAACAGTTTTTGAGTTCTACTTTGCTGATGGAGGGAGACTTGAGGCGCTCGTCGGATTTCCAAAGGACGAGAGGGCGGGAAAAGGAGACAAAGAGAAAATCTGAGAGTAGAGAGAGGCAAAGAGACAGAGGCTTCAAGCGCTCGGAGAAAAACAAAAGCCATCTCAAGGAAATACTCCACACAGCTACCCTCCTGACCTCAGCAACACCCACCAGTCTCACTCATGCAGGCACAACTAACACACAAGCTGCCCCCTTGTCTCCACAGCAACAAACCAGTCAGTTCCCATCCAGCCAGAAGCCCACCTTCCTCCATGTTCCTTAAACACACTCTCTCTCTCACACACACTCCCTCTCTCTCCTGTCAGCAGCAGAGGCTTGTTCTCCAACAGCCTCCTGCAGCGTGCATATGGCAGAAACACATTCTCAACCACCCTTTCTGTCACGTATTTTCCACAAATAATAACAGTTGGAAATGGTAGTGCACTATGTAAATAAAGAGATCCCCTACTGGAGACGGTTACCAAACTAGATCTTGAACCGTCCTCTTCTCTTCCAAACAACCAGTTCTCATCCAGCAGAACTGACTCAGTTCTGACAAATTAAAAACAAAAAGCAATTATATCTGAGAGTTTCACTCTTCGGCTGCTTCTTAAAATTACCTAGTTCCCCCAGCACACCACCAAAACATGAGCTTGTAAAAGCCGTGAGAGTCCTGCAGATCCAGTGACACAGCCTGAGTGACAATGTCTAGTTAGATTTATGTTAAATACAGCTATTCAATTTCCTCTAACAAAACATCTCAAAAAGTAAATTGATCATGTGCAAATCTCTAAAAATAGCCTGTATCATGGCGGCTCCATGTCATTCTAATCTATCTGCTTAATTATTAAAATCTAATTTCCCCGGCCGCAAAAGAGGAACAGCAAAATCAATTTCTGTGTGACTGTACACAAGAGGACATTTTTATTTTCTGTTTATAAAACAAAGATCGAATTACAGAGTCCTGTGCATATTTCAGTACTTTTTAAATATGGACAGTTTTATTTACATCATATACTTCTCACAGCTTTGTCAGGCAACAAGCAATTAAAAATGAAAGCAAAGGTAAACAGTGGAGTTTGTTCCTTACCATCAATGTTAAGCATCATCTTCCACATGGCAGGGCGCACGGATTGGTGGAAGCCAAACCAAACCTCTCTCCCGCCTCCCAGAGGATGGTCGTAGCCCTCTGGAGCTGAGAAGAAGGATCGACCTACTGGAGTGTACCTAGACAGAGAGAAAATAGCAAATGAGGTGAGTGAATGAAAGAAAATGGGGTGTTGAAATTGAAAAAGTAGTAGAACAAGGGGTACGCTCAAAAAAAGGGTACAGAGGATGACAGTAAATGTATTAGTTGACACATCCTGAACTGAGAATGTAGGTCAGTCAGTATGTGTTGATACGGTGTCACAGGCAGCTGCTCTTAAACAGTAGAGTGAAATGAGAGGGTGGTGACACTGCCGGCACCCATCGGCTTCTCATTATTCTGTCCAAAAGACACATTACCGATTGTAAAACATTTTTCTGAGTGAATCCTACACAGACAATGTGTCAAATGTGACAACGTGGGCTCCCAGCTCCTGTGAGCAGAGCTAAATGAAAGGTGTCGATATAACCGCTTTTTAATAATGCCGTGGAAGAGACTTTCATTAAAGCTCTGGCAATATTGTGTTCGGCGTGCTGAACCTGAAGAAACAGATATTGAGGGGAAGGTAGTATGGCGCATTTTGAGCGACCGTGTGAGCTGTGTTTGATTTCCGCTGGGATAAGAGTGCTGATATTGGTGCCACGATGACAACACAAACATTTACTGTGAGTATCGAAGGAATCCATTTTACAATGTGTTTGATTTTTTCATCTTTTGATTGAATGCTTGGTGACTGAAGATGGAGGTGGGGAAATTCAGGAAGGATAAACAGGAGGTTTATTTGCGAGAAATTTCATTCTTTAATTTTATCTGCTAATGACTAAAAAATAAAAATAATGATCTAGTTAAGGCCCTGGCTGACATCGAAGGTGTGAATGAATCGTTATGAAAAAAAGAAAGCCATCAGCAGCTCACTTCATGGAGGGCAGGTGTCGCAGCACTACGTCTACTGCGTGTACAGGGTTGGTGCTGATGGGCTTGTCCAACTCAAGGGGCTCAGGCATGCTGCGTCCAGTCAGCACCTCGTGGAGCATGTGCCAGCTGACCAGAGACACAAACTTGATGGAAACTTTGAAGGGTCGATCCTTCCCTCCCTCACCAGGAAGAGTGACATCCAGGTCCACCTGTGGGGCGACACAAGAGGAGTGAAGACACTCTTGAATCAGTGAAAGTACTTTTCAAGTAGTAAGTGGATTACAGTATTTCTCACTTAAGGAGATAATGAACAGTTGTGACTGTGTCTGTGTGCATGGACGTGGTTTAGAAGATACAACACTGTTCTCTTACAGCCCTTCATGTGTAATAACATCATGTTTAATGCTGGTCTTTCACCCAATAACATTTTTTACTGCAGTAACAGAATTAAGATAAGATAAGATAATATATGTGTATGTGATTGTGGGTACATTATCCTCCATGTGTGTTCATATCCATATGTAGATTCATCTGTCTGGCATATTGCCTCTATGAGAACTTTACTATTATATCTTATATTTCTTAGCCCTATGCACTTTTGTAATTTCTTCTCCTACGTCTTTCATGCCTTATCTGTATCAAGCTGCTGCAACGTGTGAATTTCCCCAGTGAGGGAACAATAAAGTTTATCTTATCTTATACTGAGGTTGTGCTAAAAACAAAAGTTCATTCAATTAATTTGCGTCTTTGTTTCCGGCTTACCCCCGTGGGTGCCACAGGCAGTGGGTTGGCTGTGTACAGGCTTTTCTTTCCATCATAGACTGGCCTGCGATCCCCAAAGATTGTCACCTTGAAGTGCTGCACCATAGAGTCAACCACCTCCCTGCACGACACACAACAGATGTTTAGTTGCATTGGAGCTCAGAAAATACTGACGTGTTTCAGAAAGAATGTTTAAGCTGTCAAATCAACAATCAAACAATTAATGAGGTCATCCATGTATCAAAGGTCTAATGTGTTGATTAACAGCCAACTATTCCTCATCAAGTCACTGTAATCTTAATATCTCTCAATATTACATATCGCCCATTTCTAATGTAATGTTATTATGTTTGAGGAAGGCAGAGGAGAGGTTTTACAGCCAGCAGCCAGAGGGTCCGTCCTACCTGTTGACTCGCCGTGGGCACTTGTCAGGCTTGATGTCCACCTCGTAGAGGTAGACATCCATCTTGGGGATCTCCACCTGGAAGCAGTTGGCCAGCAGCTTGATTGGCTTCCCCATGGTGCCATAGCCAGGCCGCCGAGGCATGGAGAACAGGGACTGGGCCCCAACGGCTCCTACGAGGAAAACAAGGAGGGAAGGATGAAACGAAAGGAAAAAAAGACAGTTTAGTGTAGCTCTGGAGGATGAGGACAAAAAATAAAATAAAATAAAAAATAGCCAATACATCAGCATTCTGACACTGAATGGTATCAGATCACCACAGACACAGTATTATAGTACAAACACCTCTTCTCTGTTTTGTATTTAAATTTTAAGTTTCAGTAAGTTTGCTGTTTAAATGCATATGTTGCATCATCCTACCAGAGTAGAAATAAAAATTTAACCCTAAAAAAAAAAAAAAAAAAAAAAAAACAGACAAGACCTAGTGACAAAAAAAGGAATGCTGAATGACTTAAAAAGGTACTGTACTGTTTTTCAATTCTCTGCCAGTGCTTTGTTAGAACTAGATGGTAAAACGCACACTCATATTGTGACAAGATTGTCTGACGGTGGATAAAAACAAACACTGAATCTACAAATGTCAGGATAAGTGGTGTAAAGGAGAAACACCAAAATAAACACGGTCACATATCTATGCAACACTGACGATAAACTTGATCTGACTTATTGAGAAGAGTTCAGAGAGGATGCATCGGGAGGAAAAGTCAGTTTCAGAATGAATAACAAATGATCGTGATTAATAAAAACCCCACACGTACACAACATAGTAAAGGCTTTGTTTTGTGTTTAGGCGTTTCATGGAAAACCAACTCTAAGAACAAACAGCTGCACACATGAGGGGACTCAGGTGTGTTTGAATCATGTGATACACCACATCTAAATCAGGCAGTGCAACAACTGTGTCAGCCAAATAATGGCATAAACCTTTTCGTAGACGCATATCGAAAAAAAAAAGAATTTCCCATGAAAATTAAGTTAAAAATGATAAAAGATAAAAACAAGTTAAAGGTTAATGCATTTCGTCTAAAATAAAAAAAACAAACTTGTTCCTGGAATTGTTCTCCAACAATACAAGACGACATTATTAGTGAACGGCAGCAATAACGCAACAGAAACTGTGCTAGGAAATCGCCTTTTATACGACACATTGGTTCTACTCAAACTAAGTACTGCAACTGCACTCGCACAAAGGCCGAGAGATGTTTTAGACGTGAGTCACTTTGATCCAGAAACAGTGAGCTCTGTTCAACTTAATGTGTCACACTCATGTCAGGGCTATTTTTGGGTCTGCTTAGGCTTGCCTTCCACATCACGCTTGAGAAAACAAACGGTTTCGCCGACGTGCCAATACAACGTTTGGATTCAGCTCGTGATGCTATTGTGCATTCTGACACAGCTGCTTTGACACAAAAACTCCTGGTTTGTGTATTTTTGTTTATGCCCCAACTTTCAACCCACATGGCCTTTTTTTCTTTCCCCCAACTTCACTTTCAGTCTATCAAAAAAAAAAATGTTCCTAATGTGTCATTGATAAATGAGAGTCATGCTTCGGTGTGATTCATCACCGATTTGACTCATAGGTCCACATGTGTGGGTGATTCTGGGGTTGAGGGCCCTGCTGAAGGGAAGTTTAAAAAAAAAAAAAGAAACTCCCCACAACAGAACAGAAACCTCCTGTGACTTCTTCGCAGACAACATGAGCTTGTTTATTTACAGTTGGAAGTTAGTGCTTTCTGCCCCGCTCCATTTTTTCGGTTACTCCTCTGGTGGGCTGTGGACGGTGAAGGGCCCTTGTTTGAAACAGCCAGCTTGGATAAAATGCTGAAAAGAGAGGAAAGTCTGGAATTCCTGCCACGGCTGTCACTCTCACACAAAGCCATGTGCACACAAACTTTGTCATGGTAATTTCCCCTGGGGGCCCTTGGTGAAACTTGTGAGGTAAGTCCAATTTCACACATACGAGTGACAAAGAGAAGGAAGGCTGATATTATGGTAAGTCTTCATTAGAGCTAAAGAAAAAGGGGGGTGTCTGCTACAGATTAAGAGGTGGTCAGAGTCAGTCGATTTCAGGACAGGACTCGCTCAAGACACTCCTATTCTGTGCTGTGATGGTCCTGGGGAGAAGTTGGCGAGCAGGACAAGGATAGCAGGGAGTGGCAGGATTATAGAGTGGGCAGAGTTGGTGTTTTCCAACTTTCATCTGCCTCTTGGAACTGGCTTCCATTCAGCGTGAGTCAGAGAAGCACCACAGGAAGAGAAACACACATGTGAGCATCCTGCTTCTGGACTCAGCAGTGGATGAGCTACAGCAGCAGTGATGGAGTCCTTACAGCAAAGAAAAGGAAAAAGCACACTCACACGCATACCCCACACTGGAGTAAGTTCTGGTATTCCACCCACTAGAACACACACACACACACACACACACACACACACTTAGTTTGTTTCCGTCTGAAAACCACACAGAGAGACGTACAGTAATTTGTAGTTGTGGTGATGCACAGACATGCCGGAAGAATGGGCTTTTATTTCCCATATTACACAGCCAGTTGCTATTTTTGGCATTTTTGCACAAGCAGATGCATTTCTGGGTGGTTTTCCAAACCAGAGACAAAGCAATAAACTTCCACTTTCAAACAAATAAACTGCTCCTGACACAGCAAGTGCAATCTCTGAGGCCAAACTTCCAAAAAAAAAAACGTTGCACCAACTAATCTACCCATCCTGTGTGTTTGGATGGTTAGAATCTGACAAGATGCAAACAGGCATCAAAACAAACAAGTTGTGCAGCTCTAATCAAAACGCCAGCATTGTCGCCTTGGTATTTGGCGAGCCCTCCTCTGCATTCTTTGGCTTCCTGCTGATGAAATCTTGGGATATTTAGCTTTCCTGTGTAAGGATGGATACTGCCAGACAATTAATAGTTCTTCAGGAACCAGCTCTCTATTTGATGAAAAGGAAATTGAATGACTTTCTTCATTTTACGTCGTAAAGTCTGATTTCGACCCCAGAATACGACGGCCATCACAAAACATTCAGCTTAAGAAACTTTGGCCGCAGCGTTCATCTGCAGTGATTTCTTCTTGCTACGAACGCAGATGGGACCTTATAACATCACGCACATGCTGAGAAAAAAATCCAACAGGCATGTGACACAGATGTGTTTTCCAGAATTTTCTGAATAGCCAACCTGACCCTGATCATTCAGCGACGCATCAGATACCGTCCCCACAATCTGCCTTTCTTCCTTTACAAACAGACATAACAGACATCCACTGAAGAGGTCTCAGAGGGAAGTTTAACCGTCGTGTCTGGGAGAACAGCGCACTCCAGTCTCAAGCTTCTGCACATTTATTTAAGTTACCTTGTAATGCAAGAGAGGCAGCTTGTCTACAAATTACTACGAAATGTTCAAGACATGTAAGCGATGTTACTGTGATGACTGAGACCTCGGCGGTGGAAATGATCCCTCTCAGGGTTTGCTAAGCTTGTGTGGAAGTTGTGTAAACATGCAAACATGCTTGCGAGAGTTTTACAGGAACATGAAAATTCAGGACAAAAACTGCGAAACGATGACCTCTGCCGCCGATAGACGACTGGTTATATTTGCCTATGACAAATAGTGAAAGCACAACCATAAATCCACACATTAAATGCTCACTGAGTCTTTGTATAGCAAGTGTAAGGGTGCAAGGAAACTTTCCCTTGGTTGAGTTGAAAAATGCTGTACTGTGTGTGTGAGTGTGTGTGTGTACTTTTAGATAATTACAGGAAGGACGTGCCGTAACAAACAGAAGAGAATAGACTGAATCCTCCCCTTGTCTATCAGTATGTTCTCATTCCTTGAGCCTGTAAATCCACATAATAAAAGCTGACAGAAAGGATTGTAAAGACGCTAAAAATCTGTAGAAATGTGTGGATGAAGAGCGTCATTGAAGCTCTGGATCGGCTGCATCTTGCAGCAAGAGAAGTTGCCTTTGTTAGCCTCTATAGAACAATTTTGAATTAATTTTATGAATGCATAATTTATTCTATTACCTCGGTGTAGTGATGGATCATCATTTCACACAATTCCATAAGATACATCAGCATTTTAATTCTGATTTGATTCTGTTCACTCTGAGGAATTGCTTTAAATGAAAAATGTTTTGTTATTCCTTTTTATATATTGCCAGTGAAAAAGACAACCTTACAGAGAGTTCTACACATAACATATAGACCCAGATGAAATTGGTAATAACAAAGAAATTATCGGTTAACATTTGAGATGAACAATCACAGGTAAAGCAGTCTGAGTTAATTTGCTATAAACG
>NW_007578740.1:74040-106203 GCF_000690725.1 Stegastes partitus
CACTGCTGGCTGTGTGCTTTCAACACAATATTTAAAGCATTTTTGAAAGAATAAGCCGTGAATTAGTAGTCACATCAGGATCAAAAAGATTTAAAAAAAAAAGAAAAGAAAAAACATATGTAAATCCTAGGGCTGGACCTATATATCCAAAGTCGTTGTGGTCGTATCCGGAGAGCAAGTTTGATATCCGAATATTCGGGTATGAATCATTAAACGGGCCCTAGTAAATCCATGGTATGTGCAGCCAGTGATCATAAATAGCTGCCTTGGAGGTTTCTTTGTATGAATGGAAGATGAGCGGCAAAAAAACGGGTGAAACTTCGCTCTATCGATTGTAAACAAAGCTGAGTGATACCTTTCAGCAAGTGAGGCACCAGCGCTACACCGCATGGCCATCGTGCACATGGAATAAATACGTCAATTAACCTTTATATAACACACAAAGGATTGAGATGCCTTTCTTAGCATCTGCGTATTCTGCAGAAACATCTCAGCAATGTGAACTCGTTCCACTCCACTGCTTTGCAACACAACACAGTCACACTGTACACAGTGGGCCGGGAGCCAGGAGAACTGGATGGTGAGAAGCTAGGCCGACATCCAGTCCCTGCTAACCCCCTCAGCCACATCCCCCCCAGTACACAAACGTCCACGCTGCTAACGAGTCCACATGTCCACACAGGCCCACACACCAACACACTCACACACACAATACAGCTGTTGTGTTTCTAATCCAGAGAGGCCTGAGCTGTGGGAACAGGGCGAGTGCTCAGCGACCAGGCACAATGGCGTCAGTCACAGCAGGCAGAACCTAGAAACATACACTCACGGACGTAACACAGAAAGACTGATAGCTGGCGAGGGATGATTGATGCGCGTCACCAGCGCTCGCAGTCAAGACTCCTCCCCTCCAGTTCCCCTCATCGACCTCAAGAGAGCTGCATCTGGCAACCGAGAGAGAGTCGCTGCCACCCTCCACCGCGGATAAACGCCAGGAGTCACCGCATGCTGACAGGCTGACGAGGGCCCTGGTCAGTCACAACAACGTTCAAAAATGTTGAAATATCCCTCAAGACAAACCTGAGGCAGAACGAGAGTGAAGTGAGTATTCAGAGATATCGCAGGAAACGTTTAGAGAAAGAAGCGGGCGGGGGGATTTGGAGGGGGTTGAGAATCATCTGTAGTGAGAAGCCAGGTTTGACTCACTGGCAAGAGGGGAGGCCCAACTGCCTTCCTGACATGGGTAGGCAATGGATGGACACACTCCTCGCGCATACACACATATATATATATTCATACACACAAAGTACCATCTCTGTTACGTTGAGCGGGAGGATTTTATTCAGCCAGGTTAAATGGAGCTTTCTGTCTTGCCCAGTCCAACCTGAGTGGAACAGTGGACGGGGGCCAGGGCTTGTTGACTTTGAATGTTGACTTGGGCAGGACGGCCGCCCCGTCACTCTGCGAGTTTACATGCACTCTAATAAAATAATTAGAATGAAAACAAGACAACACTAAATGTCATGTCAACATCTTAACGAGAACATCTTACTTGCATTTAACATGAGTCAGTTTGACCAAAAATCAGAGAAATTGGGAATAGGGGCAGTCAGGAGGACAGTTCGATTTGTTTACAGAGGTTTTAGGTCATCTGCTTCAGACACTTGAGTCACCGCCCTGATACAACAGAGTTTACTTTTCCATCAGTTGTAACCCTAAAAATGAGCATCAACAACGATCTTTCCAAGAACAATGTTCCTGAGCATCTGACTGTTTACATACACATTGGGAAAAACGATCCCAAACATCATTTTAATTCTTTAACTGAACATTTTTCTAGTGTTTTATTCATTAAAACCTTATTGAGCAGGCATAAACAGGGGTAGGAGACAAACACAAAGCGGCATAAAGGAAACATCAGCGGCTTAAAATTTGATAAAACTGACAAATCTATTAACTGTTCTGATTTTCTGCATAAAGCGCGCTCGCTCTTCTGCGACAGCGACTGCTGTTCATGACAACTGAACTGACAGATGGATGAAAAGCCTCTTAAACGATTCCCTCTGGTTTTTGTTTGTTGCTCTGTATCCTAAACACAAGAGCAAAAAAACATGCCGATATTTTTTTTTTTATTACATCAGCTGAAAGGCATGGAAATCAGCCTCTTCTGTTGCATACGAATCCACCTCTCGCTTACGTGATTAGACCTTTAAATGCGTTAAAGTTCAGCCGCTTATTGACATTGATCTTATCGAGGCTGCGAAACGTTTTCTCCGTCTGTGAGCTTCGACGCAAAAACATCTTCAGGCTTCCCCGTCCAGGTCCCTCTCTTCCTGTCCACAACCTCCCCCCCCAAAAATGAGGCCCCCCAAAAAACCAGATCTTAGGAAGCAGTGGGAGGAGGAAGTGGAAAAGAACCGTGGTCTGGCTGCTCTGGCTTCTAATCTCTGTGACACATCACACCCTCCAGCCTTCCTCCTCCTCCTCCTCCTCCTCACAGTCCGCTATATCCCCCCTTCCTTCTCCCACACATACGCTCCATCCCTTCGCTTTTCCCTCCGTCTACCCACTTGTAGGAGTTTGCTGTAAGCCCTACACGTCAGTCAACTTAGCTGCTTTTGAGTCACCAACACTGGCACATGATTAAAACGTATGATTCACCTTGAAAAATACATTCAATGCAAGGTGAAAGAATTCAAAACATAATACAAAAATGCTTTCAGGTTATGTACTTTTATGCTGCTCCAGTCCATTCTTTCTATTTAATGAATGTCAGAAGCTGGACACAAACATCGAGGACGATTACATATCAGTAGAGGCTGAATGTCAAGCAGAACATTAGATTTTGCGCCATTTCGAACTTCACAGTTTAATGACGAACTGAGGCTTTGTTTTCTGAGTCATTTGTGAACACTGCCGAGAAGAGAGATGAAAAGCTTGACCTGGCTAAGAAAATGTTGAAAAAGCGCTAAATATTTACACATGTATGTACAATTAAACCTTTAGCATACTGCCTTTGTGTTCCTATTGTCATAAAGAATGTCATTAATACGGCAATTCTGTACCCAAAACAAACCAAAACAATAAGTAAAAATTAGAATCGAAAGTTTTAAGAATAACAGCAGCATAGTACACATCGACAAAACTAAAAATGATCTCACAGTAAGGCTTGAGCAGTATATTAGGAGTAACCGGCAGATTCTGATCACTAACTATTAGCAGTTTCCCTGAGGTTTTGTACCGAAGGGATCAATAAAGTTTTATTCGAATTCTAACACTCGTTCAGCTAAAATATCATTTCCAATGCCGACCACATGTTACGCCAATTGTGGCATATGATCTGATTAAAACATGAATAAATAATGAGGGGGACTAATAGAAAGTTTTGTTTTACTTTTTCCCATCAGAAAATAAAGAGTACATTTGTCTAAAGACCAAACTGCATTCTCCATAGAAACCAACAACAATATGCCGATAGCTGGCCTTATGGGTGGCTGGAATTGCAGACGGAGGGCGGTGGAGGGCGGTGGGGTGGAGGGGGAGGGCTGGCTATTGTCAGCAGGCTTTTGAATGAACTGAGCATTATGAGGAGAGACTGCAAATCAAGTACTAAGCCCTCCCTCAAAGCCGACCCCACTGTCTGTACAAAATCCACAGAGAATCAGCCTACAAGGAGAATGACAGGGAAGGCAGAGTTTCCCACTGGGGCACAGAGAGGGAAACAGAGGCAGTAACCAAGGAAAGGAACAAGAGGGGGTTGGTGGTGGTGGTGGTAACTGTCTGTGAATCCGAAAAAGAAAAAAAAAGAGCGGGAAACACAGGAGAGGGAAAGAAAAAGAGGGGGTACGAAGAGGGGAGGCCAAAACTGGCAGAAGAACAAGAAGAACTTTGACAGAACAAACAAGCTAATTTCAGACGTTTCTAAAAATACCTCAAAGAGCCGTTTCCTCATAAAACAATTCCTCTTAAGCGGTGTGTTAATGGACAGCAAAAGAACCCACCTCCACCAGAGCGGCTTTTCATACCCAGCTGAGTCATCTCCAGCCAACACAAATCCCACCTGGTGACAAAGTGTAGCGTGACAGGTGGGGGATGTCCCAACCTGCCGGACTGTATTTGCCATCTCATTGTCTTCCAGTAAGCTCTCAAGATGCCAAATATGTTTATGTGTACAGCTGTCACCACATGGTTTCTATGACAATACAGTAAAAAAAATAATAAAATATTCAGTCACACATTTCATTCTGCTCAGCCGGGATAGAAACATCTTGATATGAGCAGCAATGTTCATGTGTTTATTTGCTTCTTCTGCTGATAGTTAGATCTTCAAAACAACTCTGTATGTCCAAATTATATGAAAGAACATATTCATACCCCCCTTCAAGGTTGCGTTCAATACAAAGCCTTTAGAAACCGTAACAAGGTTAAGCCCACAACTGAGAAATTCGGACTAGTTCTGACTTAGCAACTCGGCCATAATGCAACATCACATCAGTATCAAGTGACAAGCCGTCTGTGGGCATGCTGTGGGGTTAACACATCAAAATGGATTGGATTTGCTTAAGGCTCGAAAGCCTTCTACTCATTATACCCATAGTGCTAAGCTCTCCAAAGCCTTGGGTTCCATGCCACATGTGCCGCTGCTCAGACCAGCGCCGGGGTAGAAGAGTGGCTTGTCGGTTTGTTCGCGGGCCGTGCGATCAATTTGCATTTTCTCACACCGAGTCTACAGGCCACTGACTGACTGATGGAGGGCCCCCCCTTTTAATCATTCACCCAGACATAGAGCTCACATAGCGGTTAGTGATATGGAATTGTGAACCAACGCTACACACAATATCAAGAGCCTGCAGCCGCAGAATTATGCAACAAAACTCGCCGCTGCATGACTGTATTGATGCATTTAAAAGTGAAAGCATCACTCCTTAACACACTTAGTGTACGGCTGGCAAGCGGCATACATGGCATGAAATGGCACTTGCATTTACACTTGCTGATTCCAAAGTGCTGTGAGAAAATACCACTCGTGGCAAGTTTCCAGGCCTGTTTTTTTTTAATGGGACCTTGAGTGGTAGTTGCTGACAATGCAAGCTCCTCAACAGATGAGGTACAAATAAGGACCATCACAAACACCAAAATGATCGAGCAACATCTTTTTTTTTTTCCAAATTGGATAAACCTAATCACAAAACACTATTTACTGTTGCTTCTGTGTGTTTGAAGGCCGAGCTAACAAGGCCACGCTAAAGGTTTGAGTTGAAAGCATCTTGTACAAACTTCAAAGATAACAAACTTGTCATTTGTCCCATGACAACACACCAAATTTAATCTTGTTTAAAGAGCATACTGTGGCACACATTACTGTAAGCACCTTGGTTTGCTGGGAAATCACCTAGCGGCCCCTTATGCTGCCAGTGCTGGGAAGTGTCCCACCTGAGAGGAGGCGAGATACTAATAAGACAGGTCGGCAGCAGAGAGGGATCTCCACTCGATAATGAGGGGGTGGGCTGGAAACCAACTGCTGTATCGTGTGTCACTGGAGTACCTAGGATTCGGTTTATGGTCTCGTAAGTGGAACGCTTCCGTTGCAGCTGAGACAAAGCCAGGTGGTTTCAGACTGTTTAACTGCCACTGTGACCAAGAAAGAGACAGTTTACTGGTCACGGGGCTAGGTGACGACGCGCATCACAAGGGCTGGACAAGAATTTACAAGGTTACACGAGGTCGCTGCTGCACAGAAACCCGTTCACTTACACAGTCTTGTAGTTTTTAAAACTCATATGCAGTTGAGAAAATGTAACCGAAACCTCTCTGCTTCAACTCAGGCCTACCTACTGGCTGTTTAAGAATGACACCAGTGAACAGCACTGGCTTCATTTTTATGCACATGGCATGAGCGTTGCAAAAAGAGAGGTCAAATCTCAATGGAGGAGGACTTCTGCTAAACATGACCTCCATCTGGGGTCAGCTTTTGACCAAGACCGGGGAGACTTGAGAGGTTTCCTGCTGTTGCAAGTTCTCAGATGACTAACCATGCTTAGGGTTGAGGTACAAGTGGCAGGGGAATACCAGGCTTTCTGTTTGATCATCATTGAAGCCCACACACCTGGATGATGAGATTACAGTGAGTGACAGACAACCATCTCCTCCTTCTATGTCTTATAAACTGATGACATCTAAATATTTAACCTTTGAGTTAACAAGGAGAATTTGAATTGAGGCTCGCTTGATTACTCAGTGAAACCATCTCAGTCGTGACGCATATTTGGGCAAAATCAGAAGAAGAGGGGGACAGTCCCATGTTCCAGCCTCACCAGAACCCGGCGTTTCATCACAACTAGCAACACCACATTTCTCCAGCAAGCCTAACTTCCACTTCACAGCCTCCTGTTAAACTACCACGACTTAAAAAAAAAATGTACCTGTAGTTCCGATTTCCATTCATGAGGTCCCTGCCCGGTTCACTTCCCGGATCACAGTTGTCAAACGTGTGGGACTCTTCCTCCGTTCAATCCGGTGTCTCCTTCGGCAGTGCAACGCCTCTGCAGCGCTGAGTGGCCGACGGTCCCTGGCGTCCTGGTCCTGCTAGCTCCCCTTCCCCTGCGTACTGTCAGAGAAGGGACCCTTCGGTACGGTCGCTTCGCCGGGCCGAGGGGGTCCTTCGACGTCCCCCTGCGAACCGCCGTTTGCACACGGTCAACGTATCCAATCGGATTTCGCTGCTGCCACGGCGAAGGCTACCGGTTGCTCAACGGCGACGCTGTGGCAGTAAAAAAAAAAGCCTGCTAGTTAGCCGAGTTAGCTTGCTAGCCAGGCGCAGGAAAGTGGCTCGGAACGGACGAGAGGAGCTGTCAGGATATCATCACAGCGGGGTCATTGAGTCCGAACGAGTGCCTTCCGATATATGAACATTAAGAGGGACGACATAAATCCGTATCTGCGGCACGGCGAGCGTCGGGAGGTGCAAGCTACTGTAAATTAGCTAGCTGGCTAGCAAGCTAGGCTGCTGGATAGTTGGAATTCTGACAGACGACGGCTACTTTTATCGCGTTAAAAACAGCTGTTGACGCGGCGCCCTTTCCCGAGCACCATATTCCAACGACGTCGTCTTCTGTAGTTTGTATCCGGGTGGCGAAAAAAAGCTGTCAACACCGCGTTGCGTCCGCCGATAAGTGTCAAGATTTTTCAGGCTGCTTGACAGATCAACTCTGCAGGGCTTCGGCGAGCCAGCTAAATATGGTGAAGTTGCCTTTCTGACACCGACAGGAAGAGGTGGGCTCTGTGTCACCACACGTCAGAACAATTAAACTCCGCCTTCACCCAAAAGGTAACCCTACGTTTATGAATAAATCAGTGGATGAGATGTACTTTTTTGTAGCTCATCGTGCATCTATGAATTATTAGCGAGGTTAGATTTTTTTAAAGGCTTAGGGCTACATCTCCTAAACTCCACTGTAGCTCATGCTCTCATTTTTTTATATATATTTGAAAATATAAGCAAGACAAAACACAACAGGAGTAATAAAAAACCATTTTATTTTCTTTAAAAAATAACCCTCCCCAACAGAGTTCCCATACTATCACATACAGAGCCAAAATAGTATGCTTCCATGTCCTTTCATTCAAATCTATTGGGAAGTGCTATGACAAGGACTGTTCTTGATCAGTGGCTTCAATATTGCTTAGTCAGACCGTGAGGCTGTGTGGAGAGGAGTGGACCTCTCCAGTGTCCACATGATACATTTCCAGGGTGACTGCCATTTGGTCTCCCCCCTTTGCAAGGTGCTTTGTGGCTTCAGTGAGTGAAGAACTGCATCTGGTTTCAGTGGTGCTGGGAAATGCCCCCCAGACTGATTTTTTTTTTTTTTTTCCTTTTTTTTTCCCCCTCTTTCTTTTAAGCACAGAACGAGGGGTAGAACACTGGCCCCAACTGTGAAAAGGCCCGTCAACTGGTGGGGCCAAAATACATAACAGGTTAATATTATATATTTATATGTACAAATCACCTTGGACACAATGAAGGATCAGTAAAACGGTGTACAAAGGCATTTTGATTATGCAAGTTCATAAACATGATTTAAAAATCAAACTCATCTCATCTTTTGATCCCTTTCAACTCAAAGGGGCTCTGACCATCAGACAAGATTTGAGGCGCTTAAAGGGCAACTGAGGTGGAATTTTGAGACCGTCTCCACAGTGCCCTCTTGAGGATACACTCTGACACTAGTCACAATATTCATAATAATAATGACAAAGGAAAAAAAAAAAAGCAGTCTTTGTAACCATTACACAATCGAGGCAAAAAAAACAAAAAACGACTGACAGGCAGTGGCGAGCGCGAGGCTCCTACCTCTAAGAAAACCAAAGTAAGGTGGCTCAGAATATCCAGTCATAAAAAATAATTACATGCATTTCTTTTTTTCTTTTTTTTTTCCATAAATCCAGAAAGTGACTAGATGTAAAGGCAGGGCATATTAAGTAGTAGTAATAGAGGCCCACCCTGTCCAATGTGGCAATCCCCTATCTGTGCCGCCCATGCACACAGAGCACCAATAGGGATTGGCTAACACAAGCTAGGGGATTGGGATAGGGGATGCTGCAGGTTTGTGACGCTAAATGTCAGAATAGAGGATAGAAGGGGGACGACGGGAAAGGCTGATGAGTTACAGTTTTGGCTTGAAGGGAAATAAGGGGGACAAGTGCATTTGAACAGGTTCGTCTCTACATGCTAAGAAAGAGACAGAGAGGGCAGAGATGTGTGCTTCTGCTGTGCAGGCCATGGGTTGTAAATGCCTGCAGAGGGAAGAGCTTGGTCTAAAAACGGGACAAGTGCAGGATAGGTGTGTTGTGTGTTGTGTGTGTGTACAGGTTCGCAAAGAATTGTGTGGGTGGAGGTGTAGAGCACGCTGCGTGGCGTCACCTCCACTGATGCATGTTGGAATGTGCAGAATGATCAGAGCAAGGTCAATTGCTGAATGCAAGTTCAGCTTTGCAGCACTTAAGTGATCACAGACTATATTTGCCTGCTTTCAAATCTACAGAATAGTGTTGACCTTGCCTATTGCCTTTGTTCTGAAAAAGCTATGCAAGTGTGGGTGTGAAAACTTCAAAGTAGTCTGTGTCAAGCCTCGAGAAAGACAAGTTTCACCGTTTTGAAGTCAAATAAATCAATAAGTAAAATTTAAAAAGTGCCTCGTAAATCCTAAAAGAGCAATGTATACAGAAGTAAAAGATTATCTTCCTGTTTAAGTGCCCCTTTTTCCATTGGTTGGCATCACTTTTGGCTGGTTAATAATGCTGGTTTAGGTGCATGGGGTGCAAGTATATTTGATACACTCTATGCAAATGGTCCCTCTACTGTTATGCTAAGCTTTGCCTCTATAGGCTAAATCTCTAAGGGACTGGTCGACCAGCACAGAGAGTGCGGCAGGACCTCTCTCCAATATCTACGATATGCTACACCTGCTCTTTCTGTCTCTGCTAATATAAAGACCAGAGGGCTAGCCTCACATGTACTAACAAACTCTTTATGTGCAGGACTGGTGGCACCTACATGCTAACACTAAGTGCTAATGTACCATACCTCAGACTCCTCAAGGCTGTTTAAAAAAATAACATTATTCAAAAAACATTAAAAACATGAATGTAGTTCATGACAATAAAATGATACATGTAAGTGTGCGTGCCCAGTACCACCCTTCTGGAGGATCCCCATACTAAGGGGCTTGGAACACTGGCATCCGGCATTCGGATGGGTAAAGAGGCAGCATCGTGGTGGCAGTTAAAAAAGTTTTTAGGATTTTTTTTTTTCTTCTTCTTATCGCCTATTTTTCTCCCATCCGTATTGCATACTTACATACATAGGAGTGTGAAGGTAGCATACAATACAATTACATAATAATAATATCCACGTTTTAAAAATTCAACATAAAAAGAGCAATAGTCCCGGTAAAGTAAAAACAACAAAATGACAATAATAATAATATTCATAACCTTTTGAGTGCATGAGGCTGTAGAGTCTGCCTGTCTTTTACAGGAGAAGGGCCTTATGTTTGTTGGATTTGGGTGACTGACTGGCAGGTCTGTGGAGTATGTGTAGTGGGCAGTCATTGGGAGTAAGGGATGGGGATGAGGTGGTGGTGGGCCATCTGCCCACTCAGGTAGAAATGAGGTGGGAGGGAGCGACGGTGGTGATGGTTGGAGGAGCTCAGGCGAAGTACATGGTCCTCAGAGTGTCGTGGTGAATCTGAACAGCTTTAGCCAGCGCCTGGGGATCCCGACCGTTGCTCTGGCCAGACACGTGGCTGCCTTCTCCACTGTGGAGCGATGACAGGAGGAGAAGCAAAGATCAGTCACACTTTTTTTGTGCTCATTCGAATAAAATCAAAAGTAGCACCGTGTATCAGACAGTGATATTACACGTAATGTACTTGAGGTTTGATGAATAGTTAACAAATATTTCACTGCTTTTTAAACAAAATAATGTCTATGCAATGCTCAGAAATGCACATCTCAATATAACAATTCTCCAACTGCTGTGGGTGATAAGAATTTTTACATGCTATCAAATGACAAACCCTGTTCCGCATCCTTCATAACCGCACTAACCTGTCATGTTCTTTGTCTACCAGATGGTAGCGGGCGCGGAAGGCCACGAGACGAGCATAGTAGGCTGGCGCAGGGATGGAGACTGAGCGGGTACAACGCACGTAAGTGTGGCACAACTGGTAGGTTAGAATCTGCAACTCATCAGCCGTGAAACGATTGTCGTCCCATAAGACGTAGTAATGTGATGGCCGGCTGGTACCCTGGCAACAGAGGAGAAAATTAGAAGAGAAATGTATGCAAACAAAAAAAAAGTGCACTCAAATGTGTCACTACCTACAGAGCACTACAATATTTGATTTGAGTTATTAGTACCTGTATGCCTGCATGGCTGCACAGGTAGAAGTCAAACTCAAAGGGGTGAGTGATGCTGGTGTCCACTGTAGTCCCTGCAGGAATATTCCCACTCTTCCCAATCTTAAAAAAAAAAGCACAAAGATAATAATTATTAAATGCATAAAACAGGTAAGCAAGTGAGAAAACAGAACCAACTAGAAAGCTCACCCTTTCAGACTTGTCAGCACAGAAGAGGCGTGTGTGGTGGCGTTTCTGTACCACAATGTAAGTGATACCGGGCTGATAGTCTTTCTCCAACTTTATGCACGCATCTCTAATGGCCAGGAGCTCGTAGTGCAGAATCTGCAAAGAATCATTATTTAGCACTGAATGCTGAAATGCATTTTTCTCACAATATGTCACTCTGTAATTGTGCAAGTCAAATAACAGAAAACTGGCCCAGTTCACATCTCACATACCTGAGGCAACTGTCCCTCGGGAACGCCGTCTCTGTAGAAAATGATCCTGGTGGGCTTGAAGCGGGTCGACTTGTAGAACTGAATTAACAGTTCGCGCACCATGTAAGATAAATCTTCGATGATTTCCTGCCTGGGTCTCTGGACGCGCACTGTGGCACAGTATCTGCTGGGATGGGCATCCATACTGCCTACCACCTGGAAGAGGGAGCAGTGGAAGAACGAGAGTTTGACATCAAGCTGTCAGGGGGATTTGATTTCAGAATACGCAGGCAAAAAAAACGATGGGTAGTGAAAGGCACTATGCAGAAAGTCTTCTATCTAATATACAGAACGATGGAGAAACAGTTAAAATCATGTTAGTGGATAACATGTCAATCTGCCTGCTGTTACATAGTAGGACTTATACTTATTTGAAAATCTGTGCGGCTGTAGCTCAGTGTGGGTGTTCTCTAAATGTAAAGGAAAAATAACAGAAGAGGAATAATAACAAGCCGTAAAACCTGCTGCCATAAAAAGGAGAATAGCATTCAGAAATACGTAAAAACGGTCCGTTGTGTGGCATTCATTCTGCTACTGTCTCGTTGTCCTTTTGCAGATATGACTCATTTTTCCCCCAAATGTGTTTATTAGAACATTAGCATCCCCTAAAGGCTACGACTGAGAAGTGTGGGAAGCTCAGCATCAACCTTTTCTTCCATCAGACCCTTACATGCTGCGCTCATCATTTTTCTACCAGTTTTCTCCTCAGTCCGGATGATCAAGACGGACCCACTCTCCTCTCCTCTCCTCTCCCTGTGTGACTCAATCATATGTCATAATTGCTAGGCAACACCACAACCAACCACAGCCGCGCTGAGGTCAAGGGCGGATGAGAGTTGACGTCATTTCCTTTTTGAATGTGAGTCAGTGATGAGCCATTTGTTTCCCTTTATCCCTCAATAACTCCTCTTTTACTACGTTTTTCCTTCGCTCGGCTTCATTTATTGGCCGAATCCAAACAAAACGTCGAATCGGCTACGTGTTTAGCATGGACTTAAATGGCAGTGGGAGTTTGGGCGTTGATCATTCATTTTCAGAGAAGTAATGTGAGTGTTTTAAAATGCTCATCAGCCTAAACACTTAGATTAACTCATTCTAAAACACTTGGTAAGTGATACGTGGTGCCTGAACATACACACAAACTATTAAATCAGGGCAGCAACTCATCATGGTTTTAACTATTAAACTATCAACTATTTTTTCACTCAATTCTGTTAAATAATTGTGTAGTCTAAGAAAATAGCAAATTAAAAATCCTGAATTTCCCTCTGGGATTAATAAAGTCAGTCTAGGTCTAAACTACCACAACTCTATCCAACATCCAAAACCATAGTAGTGGTATTTATGTTCCTGTTACACTTAAGTCAAATGATAATTTAAAAAAAAAAAATGCCTACAGTCCCTCCCATTAAAAAAGGAATAAAATCAGCTGTCACTGAAATAGGTTGAAATTGACAAAAGTAATAATAAATAAAAATTTAATGAAAATCGTGACATTGCTTTTGAATTGTGGTTCAACAGAAATGTTTTTAAACACACAAAAAAAACAAGTATGATGGGACCTATAAACTAATATTTAGTTGAACAACCCTTTGAGCCAATCACTGCAATCAAGTGTTTTTTCTAACTCTTAATCAGACTTCTGCACCTGTTGACAGGTAATTAGATTTCACTGCTCATCAGCAAAGTGTTCTAATTTGACCGGAACAGTTGTTAGATTTTTTTTATTATTATTATTCTTTTCACCCACAATTCAAAAGCAAATGTCTGATTTCACTAAATTATAATTTTGCAATTTTTTATTTATGATTACTTTTTTTAGTTTCTAGTTATTTGAGTGACTATTGTGAATTTTGCCTTTTCTTTAATCGAAGGGTAGGAATACATTTGAGGACGACTGTATATGACCTGACTGTGATTTTTTATTTTATTTTTTTAACTTCGGTTAAAATAACTTCTCATCTGTGTTAACGATTTTAAGCTCTTCCGCCTGAAATATACTATTTATGGCTGCAGTAATCCTCTTTTACCAGCATTACTGTGCACCATAGCCACCCAGTGCCACTGTTACCAAGCAACTACTACTACTGTGTTTGTTTTTCTGTGACATCTTGAGGTCATTTGCATAACTTACATGCCCATGCTGTTTTTCGATTTGCCTATGAAAGGAGCACCCTGGCTAAGCATGGCACCTGGACTCCCATCAGAGAACATCGCAAGAATTTTGGCCACCGAGTGCTTTAAACCGCCCTTGAACTAGAAAACAGTGTTTTTCCAAAACAAGAAATTTGAGCCTCAAGACACTTGCTTTTACTATCAAATTACCTGCATTTTGTTTTGATTAATGAAGGAATTATTTAATCAGCAAAAAGTAATACTGAGAAATGCTGTTCAAAAGTTGAAAGAGTCAGAAGCACTCCGGTGTTCCCCACTCCTGGGTTTAACCTGTACGCCCAGATTCGTCAAGTGGCCGAGCTCTGTGTGGCACAACGTAGTTACTCATTCCCTTCCTTTTCCTGAGATTGTGCTCGAGGTCAGCGTGTGTTGTTTAATGAAGGCGTTGTTTCTCAGACTTACAGCAGTAATGGAGGGCTTCTTGCCATCTCCAGCAGGGGGGTGTGTGACGTCCGCTCCCAGGAAGATAACTGGCTGCTGAAACACTGCTGACCTGAGAGAGCAAGACGAGGAGGAGGAGGAGGAGGAGGAGGAAGAGATGCAAATTACACTTGCTCATCAACACAGCGCAGGGTTGCTTTTGAAGAGTTATATTGTAATGACATACTGAAATGCTGAGATGGGTCAATGTATCATCCAGCAGGACTTTGTAGACTTTAAGTACTTAAAACTTTTAAGGAGACAAAATGAAGAAAAATAATCAAATTAAAAAAATTAACACCCCAAGTGTTATTATTGCAGGAGCCACTCCTAACTGAAAATCCACACATTTTATCCAATGTATGTGTAGAATGTTAAATATGGTGTAATTTGACTGATTGAAAAACGATATTTATGGGATCTGTGGCAATAGCCTTCTATTAATAGGTCACAACAAGGGTTAGAACACCTATATGTGACAGTTATATTATTAAACTTTTCATGTTTGGTCTTTTGAGAGCGATATCAAATACCGACCATCTAAAAGACAACACCTCAAACATGTACGACAAATTCAGAGCAGCTCAAACTGAAGCTCACCGTTGGTGAGGTACCAGGATGTTGTTGATGCCTCCCAGCTTCACATTAATCTTGAGACAGAGGTTGGACAGAGTCTGAGGTGACGTCTTCACCACATTCTTAACTTGGACGCACTGCGTGGCCATGCCCAGGAGAGTGTCTCCCACACGCTTCACTTCAGCTAAAAGGGAAAGTTTAGAAATTAGACACAGAGTACATTCTGATGCTGAGAGACTTGAAATGCAGCTGTTCAATAATCTCTCAATAGCAGCAGCAAAGTCTGTCTGAAAATGGCTTTCTGGTTTAGTGACTATTTATTACAACAGTATTTACTTGTGTGTGCTGTCACAGTCTTTCACTGTAACACATCCATCCATCCATCCATCCATCCATCCATCATCTATTGTTACATGCAGAGTAGAGGATCTGTGTGTGTTCCTCCCTCTCCACCTCTCTCCTGATGATTACTAGAAGATTGGCGACACCTGTGGGTTTCCTGCTGCTGCCCCCTGTGAGCTCCTGAGAAGTGGGTGATTGGCTCATGCTCTGGCCGGTTGTCCAATCGGGGTGGAGGATACTCCTTTATAAGCCCTCATGCTCCTTTGTTCACTCTCTGCCTCTTGCTGTCATACTGAACGCTGCTGTCAGCTTTGAAGGTTTGTGGTGGGAAGGTTTTCAGCTGAGGTAAGATTGGGTATAAGATTACCCTGTACATGTGCACATGCAGTTCACGTTTTGCTTTTGCACTAGGTTATGGGTTGATGCCACCATTGTAAGTTTTGTTTTTGCATCACTACTAAACAGGAGATAGCCCAGCCTTTTGTTTTCCTTTTCTTTCCTTACAGAAAGATTTGAGTTAGGCCCTGTTTTGGTTATATTTCATTTCTCTGATTTGGTACAACTCCACAGTTGACCCTTCCCCCACACCTTCATTTTGTTCATTTGATTCATTCAAAACTTGTAAATAAATGCCTTTTTTTCTTCACTGCCATCCATTCTGCTTGTAAGTTCTTCTGTAATTGACAGTCAGAGTTACGTTAGTGTTTGCATCTTGTAAGCAGGAACGTAACATCTATACACCGCTTGGTCCTCACTGGGGTCGCGGGGGGGGCTGGAGTCTACCCCAGCCGACACCCTGGACAGGTCACCAGTCTATCACAGGGCTACACTTAGAGACAGACAACCAAGCACACTCACATTCACACCTACTGACAATTTAGAATCTCCAATTAACCTCAACATGTTTTTGGATTTGCCGGAGAACCCGGAGAGAACCCACGCTGGACGGGGTGAACATGCAAACTCCACGCAGAAACATCCCGGGTGTCCTCACTGGGACACAAACCGGCGACCTTCTAACTGCAAGGCAACGATGCTAACCACCGTGCTACTTTGTAGTCCCCATTGCAACCTAGTGTGTCACAAATAAAAGCATAGCAACCATAACAAAAAATACCATAGACGGGAGTTTTTCCTGGCAGGATGACAATGATGAGCTGAAGTCCAGAGTAGGTGTTCTTCAGATGTCTGAACATCGGCTCCACGCTGTCCGCTCCCTGGGCATATTTACAGAAGCATGGCTGGCCCTGAATTGGCATCCCAGCATCCTTGGAGATTTTACGCAGCTGGTCTGTGAAGTTCCTGAGATGAAACCAGAGTATAGTTTGGAAAAAAGTGCAGCAAATACATAAAAGGCAAGCTGAGGTTTGTAACACTTTTCCCCAGCTTGTTTGAAGTGTATCAAAGGATGCACTGTCACTGCCCTAAAGTCTTTACAAATATACCACAACATATATGGTATTTAGAGGGTCAAAATTCTGATTAGAAAGGAATCACTGCCTTTGGGAGACTAAATACAGACTGAGTGCACACAGCTATGGAGATTTTTTTTTTTCTGCTGCCAAACAGCTAAATAAAAGTGGATATAATGACTTCCATATATCTAATGCAAGACACAGCCAAAAAATATTATGAGCAAAAATGATTTAATCCCACTTTGAAAAAAGATTCCACTTTTACTAGTCATTACTACTTACTTGAGCACCTCTTCTCTGCACTGTTTCTGTGGAGCAAAGCAGGCAATTGCCCACACTTTGATCTCAATGCCATTATAAAACTGCTTCCCCCTCATGTCCCACACTCCCTGGTTGGGGGTAGCTATGGCACGGTTCTGTAGAAGAGATGAACAGAAGAGAGAAGTCACATCAGGTCAGTTCCACAGCTAAACAACCACTGATTCTCTCTACGATAAAGACAGTTTTCTTTACCCGTCCTCCGTACTGTAGAATAGGGGCCGGCAGCACCCTGCCCGTCACCTCTGCCATGTCATCCTTCACCTTGATCCCAAACTCCTGGATGTACGGGTCGAGGTTGAAGTTGGCGTTCTTCATCTGGGGGAAGAGAGAAGGATACGTCTCGTCTCTCGCTGTCTCTATAAATCACTGAGTCATGCTGTATATTCCTATGCGTTATGTCAGTCGTGTGGCCTCCATCCAGCAGTCCTCTCTACAACTCACCAGCCTGCTGATCTCCTCTTGTCTGTCAGGCGCGGAGCGAGCAGTGGCTTTGATCATCGTGGAGGTCTGATTATCTGTCAGCTTCTTGATGCATCGTTGACCGGCTACAATGTTACACACCTGGAATGAGCAAATTCAAGGTCACTAGAGGTGAAAACGATGCTCATTCACACACACTAATTCTGAATGCGTTATTATATTACTGTTACATATGAACAATCATTTTTTTATTATGTCTTAAACTGGCAAATTCAGCTCAGTTGAATTGTGAATCTTAAACACTTCCTCACCTCCAGAGGCAGGTAGGTGTGCTTCTGCTCCTGCCCCACCTGTAGACAGGGTAGGTGGGGGTATTTGAGCTGCAAGTTGTACTTCTGCTTGAAGTATTGGGCCACTGTACATTCTACGGTCTGGCCACTTTCAAGCTGGAGGGGAAACCTGGTGGTGAAAAGATGAGGAACATGAGTTTTATTTCACTGTCATTGCAACACATCATTTGCTAGCTCCTATATCTAACCGATTTTAATCGCAGTTTTGCCCTGCAGGTGTGTAATGCATTACAATAGCTTCCTCAGTTCAACCACCAGCCTTAAATAGGTGAATATTACAGCTGAGCTCATACATTTAGATGTTTTTGTAGATTAAGCGTAGCAACTGGACTTGCTTGAGTTCCTTGAAGACGTTCCACCTCTCATCCAAGAGGCTTCATCAGTTCTGACTGACTAGTTGGGAGTTCCAGATACTTGCTGCTCCTCCCCCTCATTATGTGAGTCGTTAGTGCCCCCCCTGCCACAGTGGGGTTCATTAGGGTCTTTTGTGGCAAGGTGTGAATTCAAGGAACTCAAGCAAGTCCAGTTGCTACGATTAATCTACAAGAATAACCATGACCTGGATGACTGAAAATCTTCAGATATAAATTTAGATACCTCTGGCTGATCAGGTAAAGGATATAAAAATATATCCAAAGATTTGACAATCAGATAATCTTATAAAATAAAACAAATTTGGGGTCACATGTTGATCCCAAGACACAGTTGGGAAGATCGACAAGGTTCAGCTACAACTGCTGGGAAAATTGGCTGGGATGCAAAAAAATATACCCACAAGCAACTTCAACTGATATAAAGGTTCCTCTGCGTGAGGGATTATGTTATCAATGTACAGAATGAGCTGTTTCAACTGAACTGCCAGGAAAAAAAGCCGTGCCAGCGCTACAGAACAGCCCGCTTACCGAATACCAAACAGCAACTCGCCTCAAAACATCTGGAACAAAGTCATTTGGATCGACGAGACCAAAATTGAATTTTATGGTCGCCGCTTGGAGACGAGTCAGCGAGGCCGATGGCAAAAAGTACCCCATCCCTGCTGTGAGGAACATGTAACCTTATGGGCAGAACTGTAAATATACAGACGCAGCGCAATAAGAAGGAACGTTTGTGGTAATTTTAAACCAAACCTTCAATCTGTCCGACCTTTATCCATGTAATCCTTTCAGCTCGGTAATTTATTTTTGATGAAATATTGATAAATCCGTGTTGATGCAAATATCAGGAGGGGCTTTGCTACTTTATAAAAGGGGATTTCCACCACAGGAGCTTTTACATGTGACCTTTAACCTTTTGAGGAAGTGTACAGGCATTGAAACTGCATGCAATAGAGATTGATGGGTTCTCCTAAAAGTGTTGTCAAGAAAATGACATAGTTTGTGACAGTGTTTGGGTTAGGCCAGGCCAGGATATACACCAGGAAGTGCTTCTCACCCAGGTTTTAATCCGTTGTGTCAACAGTTTTACAAATTCACGGCATCCTCTCCATGTGGCAGTCACACTTCTGATAGTATCTCATGTCCTAATGCTCTGTAACAACTTTAATCTACTGCAAAGCAAACACTGAACTGAGTTTGACTTTAAAAAATATTGCAAATCTAATTGAAACATCTCTTCCAAAACGTTCAGCTCTGACGCAGATGGTTGTGACGAAACAACTTGCTGTAATGCTAATAATGCTTTGCAGTTAAAACAACAAAAGTAGACGCTAACGAGTCTGGATGAGAGCAGGGTTGGGGGATGTGGTCAACATGGGTCATCTATTCTTCCATGAGAACTGGTGGTGAGATTGTAATCATCAGTTTTAATATCTGTAGCCAACATTAGCTTCAAGGGCGCTCCAAGCTTCCATAATAAACATACCTATCCCATTCATTTATTTATTTTTACTCATAATATCGCACATGTTTGATGTTAATCAGAGTGGCCCTGGTAAGTGTGTGAGCAGTTCGGGAGGTTTAGGACTGGATCTGTAAACCCCTCATATTACCAAATAATCTGGGCTAAACGGATCAAGCCAAGATGCCAGGTCAGATTTCCCCTCGAAATGTCGGGAGAGGTGAAATGGTGGTAACTCGGCCTCTAGTGTGAGCCCAACCTAAAAGGGATAAATGTTGCTGATTGTTCCAATACAGACTTGTGTACTGCTTGATTCGGCAAATTAATAATAAAACATACTACCTGTGAACAATTCCGATATATTCACACAAGAAGTCAACATTTCTAAGCTTTTAATCATTTAAGAACTAAAGTCATTTTGTCCACTTTCCATTTGAGAAAAAAAAGCAAGATGAAGAGAGAGAGAGGTCAAGAAGACTAGTTAGTGAAATTGAGATGTTTTCAGTTCTAGCAACTAAAAACAACAAAAAACACATTTCATGCACCACCACAGATTGTTAATACATCACTGTTCTAATTTCCGTAATCTTCATGGTTCTGAAGAGTCAGAAACACAAAAGAGAATGGACAAAATTAAAAAAATCTAAATACTGGTTCTTTGGTGGTGGCTCCTAGCACCTGGAACTATTTGAAAACACCAAAGAGAAAATCAGAGGGACAAACTGGCTATTTATATCTTCATAGATTATTCAAACACATATGGACGGTTTTGGGATGTCATCTATCTCTAGATGTACGAAAACTGAAAATGTGAGTGTTGGCTTTGGAAAAAAAAAAAGAAAATGACTGCAATGTGAAATGATGTGTACAGTCGTGCTTACGTTTGGTGGCTGGCAGGACGTCTGGTGACATTGCATACGCGATACTTTCTCTTCATTTGGCCACAATGGGTCACCTCCACCTTCAGGCCTGCAAGCAACACATAGGATTCACATCCATGAACACAAACTGACACTGGAAGACTGACAAAATACTAAAAATCAAAGCAGGTTAAAAAGCCTCACATGAAATGAAAGGCAAAAGGGAAGTATCCCGAGCAAATGGCAAATACCTATAGGCCTACCTTTAATCTCCTTGGTGAAGCGGACCCTTTGCGAGTCAGTGAGAGTCTTGGGCTGCTCATCAATGTTGCGAATGTCCAACACCTCACACATGAACTCAATTACAGGCTGGGCTTTGTAGAAGGCCGTTGCAGACACTAGAGGGAGACAGAGAGCAACAATAACTTCATAAACATCAGAGGAGAACGTTGGTTTATGAGCGTGACAACTCTCAGGACCCTTTGTCCTCATTCACAGTATTTATCCACAGGAAAATGAGTGATACACTCAGCTAACAGAAAGAAAAGAAGCTGCCTGGATTTATTACACAACATTTCTAAGTCACTTATGGTTTGATTCCTCTTTTGTCTCAGAGTAGTTTTTACTTTCAACGTTTCTGTCCCAGTGTTTCTGTGTAGTCATGCAATGTCAGTAAAACCCACTGAGATCACAGACTGATTACACACTCTCTGGTGAGCTTGTCTTTAATGACTCACCATCAATGTTAAGCATCATCTTCCACATGGCAGGACGCACAGACTGGTGGAAGCCAAACCAGACTTCCCTTCCCCCACCCAGTGGGTGGTAGTATCCTTCAGGTGGGGAGAAAAACGAACGGCCCACTGGAGTGTACCTAATTGGAGCGGGTGGAGAAGTGGGAATGATGAATGTGCAAATTCAGAGCATGACCTCAGCATGAGTTCATGTTCAGTAAAGTTGTTCCAGAATAAGTCAACCTCAACCAACAACAAAGAAAAAATCTGGGGTATAAGGAACAGTGCTATATTCTCTGGATAGGTGTTTGTCCAAAAAAAACAACATCAGATCAGTTACAACTTAAGTGGCTAATAGACTTTTTGTTGACTATTTTCTGGTCAAGTCCTCCAGCTAGTCATCATTATTCCATTTCTCACTATTGTTCAGTGAACTCGTTCACACACGTCTCAGCTAACAAGCATCTTTTGTTTGGTGACTGACACCTGGAGCTACTGGGACACCTCATGCAAGTGAAGGTAAGAACTCAGTTAACATTGGGAAGCTGCATGGCTAGAATGTAAACTACAAATAAAGGTTTTAAGATGCAGTTGATTATCTAACTCAGTGGTTCTCAAACTGGGGGTCAGGACCCCCATGGGGGTCCTAAGATCATTTCAGGGGGTCATCAGATTATTGTAAAAAAAATAATAATAATAAATAAAGCCTACATTTATCAAATTTGTATTAGGGCTGTCAAAATCAAAGTATATACTTCTTCCCACTCCCACTTTTTGAACTTGTTAACATTATGATTTGATTATGCAATATTATTATTCTATTTTAATGCTCTTTTTAAAATTATTTTCTTTTGTTTTTCACTTTCATTTTTTCGAAACAAATTCAAATCATTCATTCATTCAAAAGAAAATGAACGTGTTAGTGTAAAGAGATTAATCTGTGGAATTAACACGTTAATTTTTAATGCATGAACAACAAAGTTATTACTCCTGATATATAAAAACAAACACAAACTTATGTTATCTTCGGGGTCGTGGCTCAAAAAGTTTGAGAACAACTGATCTAACTGAACACACCATTTGACAGGATTGCGGGTGTTGCAGGACAAGTGCCTACTTGTGCTTTAGTCTGTACTTGTGTAATTCATCGTGAGAGGGTGACTATGGTTCACCTCATAGAGGCCAAGTGGCGCATGGCCACATCCAGGGCTTGAACTGAGTCCAGGGGGACCTGCAGCCGGCCACTGACTAGAGTCTCCTGCAGCAGGCGCCATGACACCTTGGCCAGCCAACGGATGGACACCTTGAAGATTCGATCCTTACCCTCACCAGGGATAGTTACCTCAAAATCCACCTGAAAGAACAAAGCAGAGAGAAAGAACAATATAGATGGGCGTTTAGTAAGAAAATTAACTGAATGCTGTATACTGTAAAGTATTTTGAAAGGCAGTTAACATCACTTTACATTACTGACAATTAACATTGCAAGAACTTGTGAGCTTGCATGGCTTCGTCTTGCTCAAGTTTGAGTTTCCACATCTGTAAATATGACCCTATGCAGCTACATTAATATGAATCCATGAACAAATACTATGACTTACACTGGCTTTCTTTAAAGGCTAAAAAAAATTCAAAAATATTCTCAAACCTTCCTTCATGGAAAATATGAAGCATCACTAAGCAGCCAGCTATCAAACAAAAAACAAACCAATGTAAATGGCTCGCCTGTATCTATCTGAAAAACGGCCCACTGCAGCTTAAGAGAGGGTGATGGTGCTGGACTATTTGTTGGACAGCCAGCAGAGACTCCTTTAGGCTGAGCAGTGCTTCCTCTTTTCCAGTATTTATGCTGCGCCAGGTTATCTGGTCTGCTGGCTGTGGCTCTACTATTTATTAGACAGCTGTAAGAATGTTATAGATATTCCTCCAGCTGTCTTCAGGGCAGCCAATCAGCACATTTCTATTTATTCCCCTTTATTTCTTTAAGGTTAGAAATAAGAGAAAGCAGATATTTTTATACTCAAACACTGATGCACACAAACTAGAAGTCTCACACGAGAAAGTAGGCGTGTGGATCACATGTTGGATTCTTTGGTGAATGATGCAATATTTGCAGATGTTGAATTGATTTAATTGAATTCAGGAGCCTTGATATGAGAAAAAGATAAACCTGCTGCTCACTAAAAAGTGTCACATTTCAGTGTAAATGCTTTTATCAGTTAGCAAAATGACAACATAGATCAAATTTTCGTTTCGATCAGTCATATTAGAGTCATGATCGTTGAATCGATGTATGGATCAATGAATCGTCACACCCCTACCAGACAGTAGCAATAGCTGTGAAGTTATGTTTAATATAGGTTGAAGACGCTCGTGCTCTGCAGCAGATTAGAGGTAATGCATGCTTTCAAGCGTGATTTAAATAACCCTGTAATTCCCATCTGAGCAGGGCTTAAGAGTCTATTGATCCCTGAGGAGAAATTAGTTGGTGATTATAGCATGGTGTAACAAGGTAACCCAACAACCACAGCAAACACTCACCTTCTCACTCCCAATAGGAAGTGCTAGCACTGTGTAGATGTTCTTCTTGCCGTCATACACGGGCTTTCTGTCACCAAAGAGCTGGGGCTTGAAATGTTGCACCATGTACTCCACCACCTCTCTGTAGGAAACGACAAACACAACACGGGATTAATACAGAACGTAAACAGAAAGAAGCCCGCCAGTTAGAACCTCTGCTTCATCAGGATGCCCTATTGTGATCGAAAGGGGCATTTCTCAAGATGATAGAATATTGATCAAGCAGGATACAGCTGGTGGATGCAATATCTCATGGTCACGGGGGGCAGAGCAAGGACAAAAACGAGCGAGGGTGCAGGTGGTGGGGCCTTCATTTAAGTGTGGGGGGATGAGGAGTCGTTTTGAAAAGCAAAGGTCAAAAGGGCTTGACCTTTGCAAGCCTTCTTGGACCCATTGTCTGAAACCTCAAAATCAAAAAGGGGCTGAAGCTCAAAGACCCTCTCAGAATGTTCGAGAAGGTAGGGCATGCAGTTTTGGGGGGATTCTTTTTAAATTTCACATTTTGTGAGGCCCCAAATGGTCTCATTACAAATAGGAACGTACTGGTTTGCTTCAATTGTTAATGTTCACAACCTCTTAAAAGGCAACAAAGCTACGGGACTCTAAACAATCTCTGCTGAAATCCTGAAGGATTTTAACAAAAGATGATTTTTTTTTTTCTGTCAACAGCCAAATGATATATGAGAGCACTAGTACTGGGTAAGGCATGTTTTAGGAGACAAAAAAAACAAATTGTCAAGTTACTAGTTTCAGGTTTCGATTGAAGTAAATAACTTTTCTTCAGGAGACACACAAACATATTAATTATTAACTCACTTAATATTCACAAGTCCAAATAAAACTGTCAGCCCACCATGTGATATATGAACATGTGGCTCGAAGCAGCTGCACTGCTCTTTTCAAGTGGCTGTCCATGTTTTGTAGATTCAAGGACACATCCTATATTTCTTTAGCTATGAGATAATCAGCGGTTATCCTGTCGCCTGAGGCCATCGGTGAGCCACACTGGGCCTTCAGAGTTCATGGACTGGGCGAGCGCCAAATGACTGGCAATTTAGCCTATATATTATATTTCTGCATCTAGCCGAGCCCTGATACATGACTCCACACATGAAACAACTGTAAAACATGATAGCCAATCAGATCTTGTTGACAGGCACCACACAGTCACAAGCGTGACACCATTTCAGCGTGGGAGCAGAGACAGCAGAGCAAAAGGGGGAAATGACATTCATGTCTTCATGAAAGGATGGATTCTCCTGGATCAAACATGAAGAACCACATGTAATGGATGGCGTGTTGCCAATTACCCTCCAAGGCAGACAAGACAACCTTTTTTTTTTCTTTTCAGAGGAACTGGCTCTGTGGGGAGCCATGACTAAAGTCTGCAAGGCAGACACTCATCACATTTCCTCTGTTGAATTGTGAAATGTATTTTTATGTACTGTTTATTGCTTGGATTAAAATAATGTAACAAATCATGAACATGGCGGTTCTTTTTTGCTTTTAGAATTTGCTACAGCTAAAAAAAAAAGATGTTGCAGCTGGTAAAAGTGGATAGGAACTAATGGGTTCATAAAAATTAGCTAATGCTGAAGTTTGCAAGCAGGTAAACTGTTAGATTCTTATTTAATGTAATGTGTTGCAGTGTCCCTTGTTTGGAAAGCACCTTACAGTATGTTTAGTCTTTGCAGTAATATCCTTAAAGCCCTTCTCAAATCAGTGACTACGCCAACCACTCGGATTCGACCTGCATCAGACAGCGCATCACTCAGCGACCCGGTTCCAGTGCTTCTCCATAGCATAAACACCAGCCAAGGTGAAAGGGTCACTTAGGATAGATTCACTTCTGACTCGACCATCTGTTCAGAAGTCACTTGTGCACAGCGACTGCAGAAGATTTTTTTTTTCTTGATTCAGCACAGATGCACGCACTTCTCACATTATTTTTGGCTCTTAAAGGCCAAAGATGGAGTCACACCTGATACCTTCAAAGCAGAAAAACTTTATCGAGCACAGCATGAAACATAAGTTCAGAAAATATGCACTGTTGGCTGAAAACGTCTGACACGGGCCGCAAATTATTTCACTTATCTGAGCAATTCATCGCTTAATATCTACTCACACTTCACCACTACTTCGTCTGCATGAGTTTATAAGACTCGTCTGAGAAACATACGCTTGCAAGTTAAGGAGATCAGCTTCGGTCGCAGCAAATTTTTTAATATTTCCCCCACACAAGAGCACAATAATCAGCCTATAAAAAAATAAACAGTTGTTGCAATGAATTACATTTTTCATGCATAAAGAAGCTGCAATCGCTGCCTCCAGAAAGACTGACAACACAGTGATTACTGCTGGCTGTTGGGCTTTCATTATCCAATTTCATCCTGGACCACACAGCAGACACTTGTTTTCTACAAATACATGCCCCCCCACCCCACCACCGCCACCGCCACAAGTTAATCACTGCTTATGACACATGGCAACTGATACGTACTGATCTTTCAAATGAATGTGGGACATCATCACAGAAAAGATGAAACCTTAAGACTTAAAGTGTAATCATAATCGGCTTTTACCTGTTGACTCGTCGCGGGCACTTGTCAGGCTTGATGTCCACCTCATAGTGATAGACGTCCATCTTTGGGATCTCCACCTCAAAGTAGTTGGCCAGCAGCTTGATGGGCTTGCCCACGGTACCCATGCCAGGCCGGCGGGGGGCATGGAATACCTGCTGCAAGGGTGGGGGGAAGACCCCCATGGGCACTGGACAGACAGCGAGTGAGGCGCCATCGACAAGGACGGGGAATGGGAGGAAAGGAAATCCAGAGCAGAGCAGAAAAGACACAAAGCAACAGCGAGGATGGAAATAGAGCGAGTTAAAGCAAAGGGATGGTACGGCCAAAGAAGGCCCAACGGAAATAAAGAACAGTTAAGTGAGGAGGTGGCAAAGGAAGCGGTTGTGAACAGCGGAGGACAGGGCAAAGAGGGCGAGAAATGTGGGCATAGGCCAGGAAGGAAGCGTAGGCAGGAGCAAAAAAAAAAAGGACATGATAAGTGGCCACAAGAGTTGGTTGCAAAGACAGGAAGGCAGGGAGAGGGAAGATAGGAAAGAAAAGGAACAACGTTAGGTAGAAATAAAAGAAAAAGTTAAGCACCAGATCGTAACATGTTATAGAAAGAGCAGCATCAGGGGGATGGAGGGGGATATCGACAAGGCATAAAGAAGAGGAGGAACAACCAGATTAGGTCAGATGAGGATGGACAGGGGAGGGAAAGGGGGGGTAGAAAGAGTGTCAATGGCGGGGAGAAAAAAAAAAGAATAAATTAGCAAAATGCTTCTTCAAGTAGAGAAGTGTTTATCACATGAACTTCAGTTTTGTGCCTACAAAAAAATACCACCAATTTAGATAATAAAGTCATTGTCTGAGCAAAAGTGACAAACTTCTGCTGGTTTCAGCTTTTACAAGTTAACAATGTTCTGCCTCTTTCTGTGTTAATTCAATCATTTGGATTGTTGATTTAAAATGAGAGAATGTATAACGGCATTTTCACCATTTCTTGACACTAAGGAATATAGCGCTGAAGCAGGAAAAATAAAAAGATCAACTAACAATAGATTGTAAATGATTAAATGATCGAGCAGAAAATAAACTGTCACATGTTTGAGAATGAAATCATCATTTTGCAAAACAAAATCGTTAAATGCTTTGTCTTGAGCTTCTCAAATTGCACAATTTTCTGCTTCTTTTTATCACATTTAATATTAAACAGTATTTCTCAGGCCAGCAACTCGATGGCCATGAGTTCAGTCCTTTCAAAATAACTCGGATGTTCTTTATAATAGTTTATATTTGGCACTGTCTTGTATAATCCAGGCTAACAGAGGCACTATTTCCCAAACGGTACTCCTCATGCAGCTTTACTCGCACTGATTAGCGGCTATCGATGCCAATACTAGTTTCACATCTCAAAAGTAAGAATCTGATTGAGTCAGAAGCCCTATTGCAGAGGGGGTCCTATGGGTGCTCGATGTGAGGCTAGCTGTGACTTATGCCTAAAGGGGCCCACTGCCTTAACCTCTGGGTCCCCAGAGAACAGCCCTCCTCCACCACAACAAAGACCCCAGCTGCCCTGCTCCTCCGTCTCACACACACACACACACACACACACACACACACAAATACACGGGTGTACGACAGAGGGAGCGCCCTTGGTACGGTGAACACACTCATACACACAAACACAGGGGGCCCCCCTCTACATTCCCAGCCTCACCATGGAGACACCACGGCAACACAGCATTGTCATGGATATCAGGGGACCTGTGTGTGTGTGTGTGTGTGTGTGTGTGTAGGGCTGTTGGAGGAGATGGGAGGAGGCAGGGTGCCACTGTGACCATGCTGAAGAGACCTTGGCCTTTTTGGTCCTGCAATGAGTCTGTTCCCACATCAGGCCAAGGCGCCTGTGTACCCTAAACTGGAAAAGCCCTGCTTTAAATAGCCGCTATGGAAATCCTTGGGTTGAACATACCACTCAATCATATGTTCACTAAGCCTTCAGAAAATGCCAAACTGACAGGAATAACCATAAACCACAGAAAGATGCCCTGCTTGGCGTCTATCCGTGTCTTTGTGTGTATGTACATCTACGTGTACGATCACACGTCACGAAAACACATCTGACAAATACCATAAACACAGACACCAGGCATGTGGTGACCACTTGTACTCTATGTGCAAGAAATCATGTACGTGTGTAAATGTGTGAGCGTCTAGACCAGAGAGTGTGTGTGTGTTGTGATTGTTGCACAGTCACACACAATGACACACACTTCGCCCTCGTGCCAGTGAAGGCAGATGGTGAGAAGCGGAGCCAGCGCTCTCACATATCCCAACACAATAGCAGTCTTTCCCGGGCGGTAAGACTGAAGCGGAGCTGCATCACAACATGAAAACGCGCACTACTTGCCGTCTTTACAATGACGTAACAATAACACCAAGTCACATGGGAGTTACTGTTTTAAAGTTACATTTGGGATGACATGTTTGTGGTTCTGTGCACTTTGTTTTGGTTCATTAGAGCCCAGTTGGCAAACTTGGCCATTTCACAACCTTTCGGTCAGCTCTGCAGTACGATAACTTTAAACCCTATTTTTAAACAAACAGAACTACAAAATTCCAGTTTGAGTGTTTGGCTTGTAAACAGCAAAATATTGAATATGAGGATAATAGCAGGTCTCCAATGTAGCTAGTGATCAAAGTGCTACTGAGCTTAAATGCACACTGAAATAAAAATAAAATCCATCAGAACAATGACTCCTTAAAATCTCACATGATGGACCAGTATTGGAGGTTTACTAGGAGACCCCATCACTCTTCACAACAAGCCAAGAACACGAATGAGAAGGAATTATGCATCAATTGGCCAAACTAGTTGTGTCTCTGAACATTTGGCGGTTGACCATGAGCTAAACATGGCAATCAGATCAATCTTGGAAAACAGCTCACTGAATCATCACACTTCAAACACAAAAGCAGACTTTGAAATGAGGGGCCCTGGGGGCCCTTCCCCCATCCCAAAAAATAAAAACAAGCCTATTCAACTGAATTCAAGGTTCAGGATCTAGAATGACAATGTGATTTTAATCTCAGGCCTATTTGTGTGAATACTGCTCGTCCACAGGCAACAAAAAGATAAGCCTGGGTTTACACTACACTGCTTCCATAAGAAACGACAAAATTCTGTGCAAAAACTTTGCCCTACAAAATTTCAAGACACTGAAGTTGGATAAATGATGCCAAGGTTCAAGATTTTCCACAGTGAGTGAACTTCAGACCTGGGCATGAGTCAACCGCTGCCTAGTTGGTGTTTTAATTGCTTGCTTCCACACCTTAGTATCCACCAAGAAAACTACCAAATATAGATCATGTCTGGCACCGATAAGCATTCATTGGCTGTAAATCTGAAAGCGAAACGTGCAGAGAAAAACCACACATATAAACGCAATGCACTGCAGATGCTTCTGTCTGTCCAAGTCTAAAAACAGCTTCTGTCAACTCCAACAGCAAATGTGCAGATATCACAATTGAGGATTATTTTTGGTTTCACATAAATAAATCATTCATCTGTCCCTGCAGATGGTAGGCCTGAGGTTACCTCTAATATGTGCATGTAAGGCAGTGGTGTTAAACACTCTTTAGACAACGTTAACACTGCGACCCAGCATCCCCTGTCAGTGGACGGGAGGCTGGTGTGCTGTGCGGAGCGTGCGGGCTGCAGCCAGCTGCTGCTGCTGCTTGAAGGCGGGCTTCACCTCGTCCCTCCTCACCGAGATTCCCACGACCTCCCTGCCCCCGCGCATGGCTGGGGATATTGTCAGCGGTCCAAAAGGCTTGTCTATAGCCATAAATCTGGATAAATAATAACGTTTCTTACTAAGTGTTGTGCATTGAGACAGAAAGAGAGCCCGCTCCATCTCCCACTCTCCCTCCTCTAAACGTTGCGATGCAACGGACAGGGTTGACACCAAGCCTCCTTGTACATCTCCCTGACGCTAAGGCCAGGCTACGGTGGCCCGTTTTCTCCATCTGCAGTCAATATATGCAGCCATAACGGGTATCTGAAATGATAGGATTTGAGAGCAGTGAAGTAAAAATGAACCTACCAGCGCCAGACGGTCCCGGCTCCATCCCATTCACTTAGCCGCGCGGGTACAAGCTAGCTACTCCGGGGTGCTGTGGCCAAACCGCCGGCCCCTTCAGGGTGGAAGCGTCTCAGACTTCCAGCCCCCTCCTCTCGGCGTGTAGTCTTCTCCCTTTCTCGGTGTACCCCCGCCCCCTGCCCCTACCAGAACCCCCCCAGACCCGCAGAGGAGTTGAGGCTAACGGCGATAGCTGCCAGTTGCTTGTCTGCCCGTTGACCCTGGAGCTAGTAGCGGCAGAGCTGGAGGGCGATACCGTCGGATTTGTGAGCGCTCTTCCTCGGCGGCGCAGCGTGATCTCTCCCGGCGCTGTGATTTCGCCGATTGTCCGCGGCGCTGTGATTTCTTGACGGTCTGTTGTGCTCCTGCTCACCGTTCAAGCAGGATTCTCCAGCGGAACAAAAAAGGCCAGCCCCTCACCCCCCAAAAACCTGAAACTTCTTCTTTGCCATTAAAAAAAAAAGTGCAAAGGAACTGTTGATGAACTTACTGTCACACCCCAGAGGCCGAAGGCGGAACTGCACTGCAGATATGCAAATATGTGTCTGGCCTGGCTCACAGCGATGAGTGTGAGACTCCAACATTTTTGTTTAAAATTATAATTACATGGACGGCTTTACCCAATACATATGAGCATAAAATATTGAATTATTTCAGTATATTTAAAGGCTATGCTTATGTTGCTATGATGGTTTATTTTCCCAGTAACAGTGAGTAAAGATTAAATGTAGACTTTAAGCTGATTTGATGCTTATTTGATAGGTATAATTTTATTCCAAAGATTAAATTCTAGGCTTAAAGCTAATTTAATGCTTGAATGTTTAGCATCCTGATGTCTCTTTTCTGTCCCTTCCTTGTTGTACCCTGATAATTACCACTCTTACTGCATTGGTACTAATCCTTTAGTTGTTGTTTTATTACCCTTTTTGTGGATATTTTTGATGAACCTTGTCTTTATTAATTCTTTAATGCATTTCCATGTTTTTTTTTATTGTTTTTTTTTTGTTTTTGTTTTTCACCTGTGCAAATAAATAAACTAATCAAACTTTAGTTTCTAGGCCGACAGTTAGCACTGTGCAGCCCGCAGCACCCATAGTGGATAATTTATTTTATTTATATCTATACAAAATGTCTTGCGCTGTATTAGTTGGCTGTTTGTCCCCAGCTTTCATCTCTCTTTTTGTTGTTTCCTTTCTCCATCTATATGTTCCTGTTAGGTCATTTCCAAAAAGCACAAGCCCTCTTTTTGTTATCTACTTAATGATAATTAGGTTATTCTTCCCCCTGAGCTTAAAAATCACAACAACTGTGTTCAGGACATCATTGTGTGTTTATACATACTTTATTATCAAAAAAATGAATGAATTGTCTGGTCTATACAATGTAAAAAAAAATGCTCATCATAGTTTCAAGTTTTCAAGTGAACGTCCCTAAATTCTTCTTTTTTTTTTTTGTCAGAAGAGCAGCACCAAATCTGATGACTACAAATAGTTTATTATATCTGGAAAGCAGTCAAAAATAATCTTAATGTCACATAAGCCACAAAAAACAAATCCTTACAACAGCTAAAATATTTGATTGTTTTTGGCTGAATGTTTCTTTCCTACTGATTTTATCTTTAAAATATTTATACATTAAGTAAATCAATTAATCACATTTTTATAACAACATTTTTGCATACTTTTGGTCATCATATGTTTTGGTTTCAGACATTTCAAAGTCAAATTTCTCTGTACTCTTTGTTTATACACTTTGGATGTATGTGGCCATGTAGATATTGTGATATGAAATGCATTCTAGTAGCCAGCAGGTTGGCCCGGCATTAAATAAATAGCAATTTGGTAGTTGTGGAAAGCATAAGTACCCTTGAATTTCCTCAACGGGATGAATAATACACAAGTAATATTTGCACATGTTGCACAGATTTGTACAGTCCTTTAATTTCTTTGTTCACTGTATATTTTTATTGGTAGCATTGGACACTTTTTGGTGCAGTTTTTTGATTTAGTACATTTTTTTAATTAATTTT